>NC_133541.1:64924411-65181911 GCF_048773025.1 Camelus bactrianus
GTACATCCTTCCTGCTGCACTCCCAATCGTGACCCTGGGCCACTGAGATGTCTCTAAGGCATAAAAGTAGACTCAGACCTGCCAAAACAGCAAAATTCCGAGCCCACAGCCTGGAGAGGGAGCTTCCAATTCTTGGAGTGGTTCAGAAAATGAAAAGACTAGAAAGGTCAGGAAGCCCTGCTTCTGCCTTCAGCCTCTCCCAGCACAGCTACTGTCCCCTTAAAACTAGGTTTTCTCCATGAATTTCTTTCTTTGCTTTTTCTTTTCATTTTTTCCCTTCTTTCTTTCCTTGTCTTTTTTCTTCTTTTCTTTCTAAAGTTAAGCCAAACAGGTCCAAGATTTGTGCACAGTGAGTGGAAAAAATGTGTTAAACGACGGTTTGACGCCCCACCGAAGCTTCCAAACATCCAGCGGCTGGGATTCTTCTACTTAATTTAATCTTTATTGGACAGGGCAGCTCCTACGCTCCTATTCACCAGGAAACCCCGGGAAACGGATTCGTTGGGGTTCAGAATTGAGGGCGGGAAGGAGAGGAGTTAAAGAGGGATTAATCCTCTCCCACCCAACCTCGAACTCTGGAACTGCGATCTCGGGCAGGCTGGGGGTAAGAGGGGAGGGGGCCTAAGGTCCCAGCCCTGACAGCCAAGGGTCTCCGGGATCTGGAGCAAGGGGCGGGGAGGCTGGCGGGTTGAGATGGGAACTTGTAGCCCTGGTAACCGAGTATTCCCTTAAAGGAATTTACAGCGAAGTGTCCCAGGCTCTGGGAGCAATGTGAATTTTATTTAGAAGAACATGGAATGGCGGGGAGGGGGGGGATGTGGGGGTGGAGAATGGCTTCCTAGGGAGTAAAGCCCAGTGCTTTCAGTCCTAGAAACCAAATGTCCTTTTCTGGATAGCCATTCATACCTAAAAATCTGAGGGCTGTTTCTGCTTTATGAAGTGCATACAACAATGCCTAAGGAAGACAACTTAGATGGTACTGTAGTCAAGATATGAGACATACTAAAATAATTCTCACTTCAAAACAAATTATAATCAATTACTCAGCTTCAAAGATTTAAAGATATGTTATCTACAGCAAGAAAAACTTTTAAACTGCCTAATGTCAGGCTCTTGTTTTCCACTTATTTATTGTGTTTTAACCAATTTAATTCCAAGAAAAACCAAAAAGAAAAAATACTGGGGAGAAATCGAAAGTAATGGTCTCATCTTACGCCATCACCTCCCACCTGTCACACAATCTCCACCCTCTGAAGAGAAATCTTCCAGTCAGTGTGGCTTCCAGTTGAAAACGGAAAGGAAATAAGACATCTTCACTAAAAGGTTGTCCATCATGTCCTCAATTATTTGCTTTTTTTCAGGACTTAAATATGACATCCCAGAGAGTGGAGGCAAGAAAAAGCTGAAAAAAGAGTCAGCTAAAAGTATCACCTGGGCTTGGTGGAGAATCCGAACGCGAGTGTGTGTGCAAACTTATGTGTAAAGGCAAAATAACCCACCCAATCAACCCCCAACCCAGAATGTATGGGAAGCATTTATGTGAACATCCACGTACCCTGAAAAATCTCTAAACACATGTGTGCAGAGATGTAGTCCTATGCAAGCTCAGCTAGCTGTCCGCACAGCACACATGTATTCACTTCTGGAGTAAAGGCATTTTCATTGCTCCCATAGTTTCTTTCCATTAAGAGCGATTAGATGATGTCTATTCAAAGTTGCTGATCCAGAGAGAAAATAAGAGTAGATAAAAGGAGATTTCAAGTGACCTCCTCATCCCTTTCACACCAACCTGAGCCCTAGAATAGCCAAGGATCAACTAACACAAAAGCCCTTTCCTTTTTCTTTTCAGCTTCAGAAGATTTCATGCAAAGGGTTAACAATAAAACATAGAACTATTGCTGAGTTTTGTTAGATCATGCACTTGGAATACTTTATTAACTCTTCCCATAGATGGGTTAGGTTTATTGTCCAACTCTGAAGTGGGTAAATAAAATATACATAGCACATCAGAGAGCATAATTATTTACTGCTCCATGTGGTTTGTATCAGTGGTGTACTATGTTCATTCTTTTTCACTTAAACTTTGCCTTGTCTCCCTCTCCCCTGCTGATGGAAGACACTGTAAAAATCATATTTTTTACACTGACAGTTTAGAAGAAAATGTTTGGTTTATTATTTACATCAAACTTCTGATAGGTAAAATAGGATTGTAGCATGACCATAGTTACCAACAGATCTGCTGACTTCATCAGCCAATACTTTTCCACTAGTTTAGTTTACTCTATAGGCAGTGAAGAAAGTGGCTTTGAAGACTTAAATATATTGGAACAGTTTTTTAATCAGTGAATGCCCAACTCACATCCACTTCTAATGGGCTAATGCGGTAGTAAAAGAAATAGGTGCTCTGACAGGTAACTATTAAGGGAAATTATTATATACTGTAGTTGGTGGTATTGTCAAGGTACTTTAACAAGCTTCAAACTCATTTCAAAACTTCCATTTTTCATCCAAACTCAACTCATTTTCCTTCGGAAGAAGAGCCAGACAGTTATTCTTCACTCAAATTAAACATTTAAAATAAAGAACTACATTTTGTAATGCAAAAGTCTTCAGTTTTTTCTTTTTGCATAAATGCATTTTTATAGCTAAGGCTTGATTTTTCTGAAAAGTAAATATTTGACCCGGGCTTCACTTGTGTGCTAAGAATGACTGTCACTCTTCTTCCCTTAAAAGGCTTGATTTGCATCCAAACGTCAGCACTTGCTCTCCTCTCCCCACAGCAACTCCTGGGCCCTCTAACTAGGGCCCCAGCAGACAGGGCAAGTGCTTCCCTTACCTCTCTTTTTCCAAAACACCTGCTTTAACTGGCCAGTCTGTGATAGAAAACTAAACTGCTTTCTACGGTAAAGCACTTATCTCTGGACATTTCGACCCCCAAGGTGACAAAGAAGAAAAGCTAAGGCTACAGCAAAGTGATAGTGAGTGCGAGAGCCTGTTGGACCCAAATTCCCACTGCATGGGCAGGCTGAGGGCAGGCAGCCCAGCAGAAGCCCCCAGCTTGGCCTTTCCACTCTTGTCTTGATATTGACAAAGACAGTACTTTTTACAGCTGGGCAGCCACAATTCAGACTGAGTTCAGTCTTGCAAAAAGGGGTGGTTTCTGACATAGGCAAGGCTTTTGTTTGTTTGTTTGTTTGGGGTCTTGTTTTTAATAATCACAAAACATTATGCAGGCATTTCTGTGCCGCCCTCCACCCTTTTCTTCAAAAGATCTGTTCAAGACCATTTTAAATACATCTTCTTCAACTTCATTTTTCACAGCCTCAATCTCATACCAAGGGAGACTAATTGATTCGGCAACTTTAAAATAAGCTCTTTGGGAAAGGTCTGCAATAAGATCAGAAGAACTGACCTTTCTCCTAACAACTGAAGGCATGTTCATCTCTCCAGATGGGCTTGATAAAACAGGGTTAGTTCTGTGGTCTCTCTAAACAGAATAATACCTTTTTTTTTTTTTTTAACAATTTAGGGGGTAAGAAAGCGGTATAGGAGAGAATTTTCTGCACATATCTGGTCATTTGTAGGATCTCATGGCTCTTGAGCTAAATTTAGAAAACATTTTTACAAAGCCACCTTTTTTCACTGTGATTTACCAAAAAGCCAAAATAAATGTTCTGGTGAGTTTGGAGAGAGCAAAGTGCCAATATCAAAGAGGTCATAGGATTAGTGAAGAATGATTCCAGCCTTAGTAGAAAGAAAGATAGTGAGGAGGGGGTGTTAACTAGAAAGTCTGCCTGGAAATGGACTCTGGTACCTGGAATGCAAGTCATACTGCATGTGCAGCCACAGATCTCTGCTTCTCTCCTTCTCCCACCAGGTCACAACTGTTTATTGGCTGTCCAGCTAGGAGAGAGCAAGTGTTGTGTGGAAGGCTTTTAAAAAGTGATTAAGGCTGAGCCATGATGCTAGCAAACCACAAGGAGTATTGTAAGCTTACAGACTGATTCCTCTTCCCCAAATGGAGGGGTACCTTCTCTAGTCTTTTGGGAAACCCACGGTGGAGACTGTGCATGCATTAAACTGGCCTATGGGGACCAGGAGGGCAGACAAAGACTTGAGAAGTGAGTCGGAGTCCAGGCCCTGGCGATGCTTTTCCTGTCTCTACATTGACCTAACCAAGAGAGAGAAACCTTGGAGAGGGCCGTATATATGGCTACCATGCCCACAGTCTCAAGTAGAGTGCTGAAGCAAGGGCCACAGTGGATCTGGGTCCAAGAGCCAAGTCTACGCAGTGAGATTCAGTTACAAGTCCCAGGAAACAAGGGCTTGGGCCAGAAGGGACGGAGAGAGATCTGGAGAAGAGAGGATGAATGAGAGAAAGATGCGAATTCCAACTGTTTTTCTGCTTCTGCAGCTGATCGTGCCTGGACACGTGTGAAATTTCAGTTTTAGGACCGCAAAATATGATCACTTTTCTATTAGGTGCCCTCCCCAACAACAGATATTATCTCCTGGTTGGGGGTGGGGCACACCAGGCCTCAGGACCAGTGTGCCAAGTTGAACCAGTAACAAAAGACAGCCTCGTAGAGAGAAAGCCACAGCTCCCCCAGGACCTGAGCTGACCCCTGGGTCCCTCCACGGAAGCCATTTTGCCGGGGTGGAGCTGTGAGCACAAGTGGAGGCACTCTGCGGATGAGCAAAAGCGGTCGGAGAACAGAAAGAAGGTCCCGAAGAGAAACTGAGCCCAGAGTGCCTCTTGGGCTAGCTAAGTCCAAGAAGGGGACAGCGCCTCTCCCCGAAAAGCCTTGGTTTCTTTCTGTTCCCTCTCACGACAGAAAGTTGAGCATATGCGCTGCAGAAACGCGCTCTGTTCTCCTGCTTCGCAAAGCGAAGGGTTTCCACTGCTCCGGGCACCGCCACCCAGAGCCCCCCCACTTCCGGGACTGAGGCCAGGGGCTGTACCCCCTCCCTCCCTTCCGGAGACGCGGGCGGCTTTGCCTGAGACCTCTCAGGGGCTCCGCTTCTTCCCATCCCCAGGGTCACTCCCGATCCCAGGGGCCTCTTCCAAGTTTGGAAGCTGAAGGCGGGGGCTGGCATGAAGAGCCCACGTGAGGGTGAGTGGGCGCCGCTACTCTGGTGAAGTCTTAGCTCGCCCTCTGCCACGCCTTGCCCCTAGCCTGCAAGGCCGAACCGAGGCCAACACTGCTTGGCTGGCTCCTTCCCGCGCCCACCCAGCCCCCGGGCGTCGGCTCCCCCGCCCCCCGCGCCCGCCCCGCGCGCCCTCTGACGCAAACGCGCGCCCCTGCCCAGTGCCGAGGAGAGCGCTCTCTTTGGCTTTAATTGAAGCTCTTCCCTTCTTACACACCCGCTCGGCCCTCACCCCTGGGAAGTGACCCCTCCCCGCCCCCAGCCCTCTGGCTACGGCGCGAGGAGTCTGGCAGGGCTGCGGGGCTGGTGCTCTCTCGCCTAGCTGCCGCCGCCGCCGCCGCCGCCGCCGCCGCGTGTTCTCCGCTGGGGAGAGCGGCTTGGTGTCCTTTTTAATCCGCTGACACTATCGCCCACATCAAACAGGCAGCCATCGATCGCGTTACGTTAGGGGATCCCGTTACAAACGGCATCCGCAGGTGGGCGGCAGGAACCCGAGCTCGCCAGGGCCTGGCTGCAGCCAGGCGGGGCCCGCGCAACAGGGCCGGCCTGGCGGACTCCGCAGCCGGCTTCACCACGGCTCCGGTTCGGCACCAGTGGAGGCGGCGGCGCGGGTGCCAAACCTGTGGATCCGCCGCCCCGGATCTTCCGACCCCAGGCTGGAAGCTCCGCAGCGGTTTCCCGCTGGTGGGGGGTGGGGGTAGAGAATGGGAGTGCGGGAGACCTGTTTTGAATTTGACTGACTTTTGACTGGTAGGATCCTCAGCTCCAGGGCGGCGCCGCGGCCGCGATCCTGGCCTCCGCGCTGCCGCGGGACAGAGGCTGGTGAGGGTCTCTGGAGCAGGCCCAGCAGAAAGTTGTTTTCATCCTGAACCGGCTGACTGGACTGCGGCCGCAGCCTGCAGAGGCCATGCGAGCAAAGGCTGCCTCCCGGCCTGTCCGCGGTATCAACCCCGAGTTCAAAAGAAACGATAATCATTGCGGTACTTGCCTGGTGGGGCAGGATTTAGTCGAGTCTCGCATCTGGTGCCCACGACTCCCGGTCCAGGGTCCGAGGGCGTCTGGGCCCGCGGGCCGGGTGTCCAGGAGGCCTCCGGTTCCCTGGCGCTCGCTCTCGCTTCCTCTTCCACTGGCTCTCTCTCCACGTTCTCTTTCCTTCTCCCTGTCTCCCTCTCTGCCTGCTTCCTCTGCCCTCCACTGCCTGCCTCTGTACTATATTGGGGAGTAAAATTTAGAATTTATAAATAGAAAGCCCGTTCTTTTAATCAATTTTTCTTTTTCTTTCTTTCTTTCTTTCCTTTTTCTCTTTCGTCCGTCTTTTAATCGTGTTCATTTCACCTTTTAACTGAGAGCGTTTATTTGGGGAGAGGGGAGAGAGCAAGGAGCCGTTGCCGGCCCCCCTCGCCTCCTCTCCATCAGCTGCGTACAATGGGCCGCCGCTTGCAGAGTGTACTTGTCTCTTCATTATTCGAGCTGGAGGGGCTGTGGGGCAGACACGGAAAAGCCTTTATTCTGCTCTTTAAAACCGTCTCTCGTCACTAAGCGGTCGCCTCCTGACTTGTAGGCTAGAGAACCCGGGAAGCACAAAACGCACCCCAAACACGCAGCGCTTCCCAAACCCCTCCCTGGTGAAATTTAAAGTGAGAATGAGTATTGAAATAAAACGAAACCCTACCTCTGTCAATATAGCGTGGCCATTTACTCCCACATTTACCTGAGGGCGTGTTGAGGCTTGGGATGCTGGAGCTGAGACAAACTTTTACGCTCTCCCGAGTCGAGGGGCGGGCGGGCCGGCGCAGCTCCCACCCCCGGCGGCGGCAGCGGCGGCTTTGTCACTCCGCGCCGCTCCACGCCTGCCTGAGCCTGCCTAGGGGAGCGATCTCAAAACGAGGGGGGTGCGAGTGTGCGATTGGAGAATATGTAACTAATAGAAGTATCATTTTCCCCCAGTACGATCTTTCAAGGAAAAAAAAAATCCATTGAAAGAATTTTCAAAGTGCTGTCTTCATTTGGAGAAAAGGCACAGGCAGCCTGCCGGGAGAGGAGGAGGGACCCGACTGTGCGCCTCCCGGGCGCGGCTCCCGTCCGCTAGGTGGCAGCCGGAGCCAGCTATTCCTGCAGGCCTCGCGGCGGGACCCGCTCCTCCCGCCCTCCCCTCCTCAGGCGACCAATCGCCTTGGGGAATCCGGCTCGCTCGCTCTTTCCCTCTCTCTTTCCCTCGCTCTTTCCCTCCCTCTCTCTCTCTCCCTCTCTCTCTCTCCCTCCTCTCTTTCTCTCTCCCCCTCTCCCCCCTTTCTCCCTCCCCTTCTCTCCCCTCTCCTGCCTTCCTTCCTTCTCCCTCCTCCCCTCCCCCATCTCCCATCTTATTTCCCTCTCTCACACCCCTTTCCTCTTTTTGTGGGACTGAGATTTGACTGCACTAACCCCCCCTCCTCCCAAAAATATAAGCAGCACTTACTACTGTTTTATTAGTAATTGTTGAAGCGTTGTTTAGTTTGGAACAGCCTGAAGATACCAAAGTGAGGGGAAAGGAAGAAAGAAGGAAAAATCAGATTGACTGAAAACTTTATTTTTAAAATCATCTTTGGGATGAAGAGAAACCGTTGATTCGGATTGATTTGGTGGCAAGAGCTGCAAATTCCAGGAGTGCGTTTTGTTGTAATTAAAGCTGTAATTTTAAAACCAAAATATACTTTGGACCAAAAAATACGGAGTCCCCTACTTTGTTTCTTAAATGAATACAAAGTGAGCAGAATCCACTTATATATGAAAGAGGAAAACAATCCAAACCCAGTATATTTCACGAATCATTACAATGGTAAGAGTTTAATTCCCATTTAAAATGTTCCTAACATTTTCAATGACACTCTTCACGCTCATAGAACCTAATTTCACAAACTTTTCAGAAGAAATCAAAATAATTTCCTTCTAATTCTCTTTTTACCTATTGCAAAGCATTCTTCCCCTCGCCATCCCTTCCCCCTCTGGCGTGCGTGTGTGCGTGTGTGTGTGTGTGTGTGTGTGTGTGTGTGTGTGACCATAGACGACCCATACTAATCAGGTCTCAGAGTAAATAGCAGCGCAGGGCGATCTCAATGTAAATTGCGCTTGTCAGAAGCACACCCCCCTCCCTCACTTTCTCTCCTCCTCCCCTCGCCATCCCCGTCAGTAGGTAGCTAAGAGGGAGGGGGGAAAAAAGAAAGAAAGAAAAAGAGGAGGGGGGAGGGGATCTCCAACCAATGGCGTGCGGGAGGCTTGGCTAACCTTAGCCTCCCATTTTCTCTCCCCCCCGATTCAGGGCTCTGACCAGTCAGTCGCCTTTGATTATCAGTTGCCAGCAGCCCTTCTCTTGGCTCCTTGACACGAGCTCCATATAAGGCAGCGATCTCCATAGAAACGTGTCAGTTTCAATAGTAGTGTCAAAGTTCACTATATACAGACATTCGCGCAGATCCCCCTTTCGGAAACACTGCTCTGCGAGTCCTCCCGTTTAAACGCATTCAATTTTGGGGTCTCTCTCTCTCTCCCTCTCCCTCTCTCTCTCTCTCTGTCTCTCTCCTCCGCCTCTCTCTCTCTCTTTCTCTCAATCTCTCTTTCTCTCTTCTCTCGCCCTCTCTCCTCCTCCTCTTTTCTTACATGTACTACTAGTTGTTTCCCTCGTATTCTTCTTCTTTCTATCCTTTTTCTCCTTCTTCCTTGTCTCTTTCACTCCATTCCTGAAAAAGAGTGAGGGCTAAACTTAAAAAAAAAAAAAAAAAGGAGGAGGAGGCACCCCCTTCGTATTCTTCTTATCGTTATTTTATACATATACGATTTTTTTGGAGGGAGGGTGTTGGTTCCCGGCTGAAGAGCACTTATTTAAAATACTAAAAAAAGAACATTTTTGGGCGATCTCCAGGGTTTTTTTAACTAGCTCTGTGTGTTATAGCAGAAGAAGCAGAAGAAGAAGCAAGAAAGAGGAAAAGAAGAGGATTATTTATTCGACCTACTTTGGATGTCTCTGTCGCTTTTTTTATTTTGCAATTCTTTTTCTTCTGATTTTTATTTTTTCTGTTTCGCTGTGAATTCGTCGCCGGCGTGAATTATCTTGTATTTTTCTCCCCCTCCGACACCTCCCGAAAGAAGAAGGCAGCGAGAGCCCGGCGCCACCGGCACAACAAAAAGAGCAAAGTGTGTGATCCTCCTCGCTGGCTGCCTCCCGCTCTCCAGCGCTGCCTTCCTGAATGGCTGGCTGCGTCCGGCCCTGGACCTGGCCCCCCGACACCAGCGCTCCCTGATCGTCGCCAGCAGCCTCGCCCTGCGTCCTGCTCGGCTCACCGCGCTCCCCTCAATCCCGAGCCCAGCGAGGGCTCCCGCCGGGACAGCGGCGGCGGCGCGGGCGGCCCCGACCCGGCCTCGGGCTCCGGCTGCGGCTCCGACTCCAGCTCGGACTCCGGCCCGGGCCCCGGCTTCCCCAGCGGCACTCGCCGCTGCAGCTGAGGCGGCGGCTCCAGAGGCGCCTGCAGCCGCGACCTCCGCCGCCGCCGCCACCGCGGCCGCCGCCGCCCTCGCCGGTTTCCTCTATGTCTGCTCTGCCGGCGCGCAGCGCGTAGCCCGAGCGGCCGGCTGGCGGGCGGGCGCCCGGCGCGGGTGAGCGAGTGTGTGTGCGAGTGTGTGTGTGCGCGGGGGTGCGGGCGAGGCGGAGGGTGAGTGTGTGCGCGCGCCGTGGCCCATGCCCGCCGCCCCCGGCGCTGCGCCCCGCGCCGCTCCCGGCTGCCGCCTGTGCCATTTCTGATTTTGCAACTTGGGGAAGAAGAAAAAAGCGAGAGAAGGGAGCTTGCTCGCTGGGGGGGGGTGGGGAGGGGGGGAAGGAGAGCGTGGCCCCCCCAGGATCGGAGCGCGGGGGGAGCGGGCGAGGGGAGCAGGGGTGTTGGGGGGGGAGCCTGAGAGCCTGGGGGGGCTGCAAAAAGAGAGAAAGAAAACAGCAGGAACCACAACAAAACGCCAGCAGGGCGGGCGGGCGCGCAGCAGCAGCGGGGCGGCCGAGGCAGTAGCGGCGGCAGCGGCGGCGGCGGCGGAGGCAGCGGCCGGTGCCCGGCTCGGGCTCGGCTCCCGCGACCCCGGGGCGCCGGGTGGGCCCCCCTCCCCCTCCCCCTCCCCCCTTCCCCTTCCCCTTCCCCTCCCGGCGCGCCCGCGCGCCCCACGGCCCTCGGCGAGCAGCTCGGCTCCCCCCAGCGCTCCCCGGGCCCAAAGATATGGCAATGGTAGTTAGCAGCTGGCGAGATCCGCAGGACGACGTGGCCGGGGGCAACCCCGGCGGCCCCAACCCCGCAGCGCAGGCGGCCCGCGGCGGCGGCGGCGCCGGCGAGCAGCAGCAGCAGGCGGGCTCGGGCGCGCCGCACACGCCGCAGACCCCGGGCCAGCCCGGAGCGCCCGCCACCCCCGGCACGGCAGGGGACAAGGGCCAGGGCCCGCCCGGCTCGGGCCAGAGCCAGCAGCACATCGAGTGCGTGGTGTGCGGGGACAAGTCGAGCGGCAAGCACTACGGCCAATTCACCTGCGAGGGCTGCAAAAGTTTCTTCAAGAGGAGCGTCCGCAGGAACTTAACTTACACATGCCGTGCCAACAGGAACTGTCCCATCGACCAGCACCACCGCAACCAGTGCCAATACTGCCGCCTCAAGAAGTGCCTCAAAGTGGGCATGAGGCGGGAAGGTGAATATTTCTTCTCTGCTTCTCTCCCTGAGCTTCGCCCGCCTCCCCGGCCCTCTTTCTTTCTCTCTCGCGGGGGTGGTTGCTGTATGGGGCTGGGGCTCCTGCGGTCCCGGTCCGTCCCAGCTTCCCCTGTCCCCGCTGCCTTCCTCCCCCGGCGTCTCCCCCCCCCCAACTCCCCAGCTCGCTGCCGCTGCCTCCCCCTCCCGGCCTGCGCTCCTCTCCCCGGCTCCTCCACCCCACCCGCTGCCTGCTCAGGATTGTGTCCCTGGGATCGTGAGCTGTGGCTTAAAATCCCCTTTCTCTGTGCTCGGTGTGTGTGTCCCTTTCCCGCGTGTGCGTGAGGATGCTTGGGGGCTGTGCTGGCATGAACTTGGGGAGCGGTGCTTATTTCCCCCAGAAAACTGTTTATGTGTTTTTTTCATTCCACTTTCCCCCCCACCTCTTCATGCTCTTTATTTAAAATGGGGGAGGGCTGGAAACTAGAGTACTCTGAACCATAGATTCATTACTGCATCATCCTTTTGGAAGCTTAGCTTGGAAAAAGAGGAGTGAGATTTATTGCACTTGTAGGTCTAATTAGGGGGGAAGGGGGGCTTCTGGCTTGTTCACTGGTTCCCTCTCCTCTTCACCGAGCTGGGGCCGCCTCCTCCAGAGCTGTGGCCTTGTTTTCACCCCTCTACTTTGAAAGGAAAGTTTGTGACTGAACCGTGCTTTCATAGTTGTGTCATTTTTTTTAAAGCATGATACTCGTTTTATTTCTTCATCAAACTCCACCCTCTGCTTAAATACTGCATACAAATTACAATTTACAACGGCATTTACCGATCCTTCTGATTTGGCTATAATGCATAGGCTGCAGCTGGCAGGAGCTTCCACATCATTTAATCCCTGTGTTGTATGGGTTTGGTTTCTCTTAACACAACTTTTGATGTTGTATTTAGATATGCTTCATGTTCATGTGGCAAGAGATGCAGTACTTTTCTTATAAATATATTTAGCCATTTACAGTTAAAGTTTATCTCCTGACAATCATTAAAAATGTCTTATAGTCAAATTAGTGAACCAGTCAATTTTGCAGAATGCAGATTACTCCTTCTTGTAATTGACTTTAAAATTATATTTTATATGCCACAAGAAAAGAAATTGAATTCCTTCAGATCTCAAGGAGGAGACAAATATGACGACTTCATTTCTAGCTCCAGGGAGATTTTGTAGGCATCTGAAAAAAAAAAAACAACTTTGAATTGTACTCTCATTTAATTGAAAAATAACTGCCAAGTTCAAACTATAATTAGAAAAAAGTATTCTAGCTGTTATGTTTCAAGAACTTAAATTTCATTGGGGCATGCATTAAAATTAGAATCAACGCAAACTTAAGAAAACAGTGTACAACCTGAAGTAAGATAACTACGTGTACATGGACATATCTATATTAATTTGTTGTGGGGGAGAGTTTAGTAGCCCTAACTTTTCCTAAAGTTGTCTTTGTTTACATGGCAATTTAAAACGCTGGCATTGTTGAAGTAAAACATACACATTTAAAAAAAAAAAAAAACTTTGGTCAGCTTTAAGAACTCAAAGCATGCTTACGTTTTGCATTCAGATGGTTAATGAATCCAGTGTTTTTGCAGTTGCAAGCTCGTGCATTCACTGGGCAAAAGCTGGCTGCAGGTTGCAGTGGCACCGCGCAGGACAGACATTAATTATATTTCCCACTTTTTTCAATAATGTTTGGCTACTGTAAGTTGAACTTTTTCTTGAATTTTTTCAATTTTCTGTTGCTTTTAACAGTGAGAACTTTGTGTGTGGGGCGATGGGGAGGAGTGGGTAGGGGAGGGGTGCTGGATACTTGTTTTCTATTCAAAAGTTGTAAGTGGTTAGTAGGGTATGTAACTTGTATCTATTTTAAGGATAATTCTATAGCATTTTTAGAGACTATGGAAACGTTTTGGGCAAAACCTCCTTGCTTGCAAATGAAGAGGCAGCTAGGCGTTTGCCTAGAACCACAACCCTTCTCTGGTTTCGCCTGTTTTTGTTTTTGTTTTACCCTGATTTGGTTCTTTCTGGAGGGGTGAGTGGGATCTCATTAATCTGTGTGTTATTCCGTGGTGGTGGAGGTGTGGGTAGCACTTTCTTGGCCATGCCGGGCTGGGGGCCTTGAAGTCAGGCCTAGTTCTGGTAGGGCTGGGAAGGCCAGGGGCGCAGGAGATGGCTGGGCATTCCGAGCCGCGGAGCTGGAGGGCTTCGCCCCAGATTTCCTCCCGGTGTGGGCCGTGAGTGAGAGCGAGAGCGAAAGAAGACGCGCCGGGAGCCCTTGGCTTCGGGAAGAGGCTCCGCATTGTGTCGGGTGCGCTTCGGCACGGCGATGTTCGCAAGCCCCCTGGATGCACATTGCCCCTTTTCTCTCTTTCTTTTTGTCAGCGGTTCAGCGAGGAAGAATGCCTCCAACTCAACCCAATCCAGGCCAGTACGCACTCACCAACGGGGACCCCCTCAACGGCCACTGCTACCTGTCCGGCTACATCTCGCTGCTGCTGCGCGCGGAGCCCTACCCCACGTCGCGCTACGGCAGCCAATGCATGCAGCCCAACAACATCATGGGCATCGAGAACATCTGCGAGCTGGCCGCGCGCCTGCTCTTCAGCGCCGTCGAGTGGGCCCGCAACATCCCCTTCTTCCCGGATCTGCAGATCACCGACCAGGTGTCCCTGCTACGCCTGACCTGGAGCGAGCTGTTCGTGCTCAACGCAGCCCAGTGCTCCATGCCGCTGCACGTGGCGCCGCTGCTGGCCGCCGCCGGCCTGCACGCCTCGCCCATGTCTGCCGACCGCGTCGTGGCCTTCATGGACCACATCCGCATCTTCCAGGAGCAGGTGGAGAAGCTCAAGGCGCTGCACGTCGACTCGGCCGAGTACAGCTGCCTCAAAGCCATCGTGCTGTTCACGTCAGGTGAGGCTGCGGCCGCTGGGAGGGCAGGCCGCGCCGGGAGCGACCGCAGGCCCCGCGCCGCCCGGGCCCGGCCTCCTGCGCGGCGCCGCCGCGCCCGGCGCGGCCGGGCCCTCGCACGACCTTGGGGGGGCCCGGCGGCCCCGGCGCGGGGAAGCGACCGGTGGCGCCGCTGCCATCTTGGGAGCGTGGCGGTGCGGGAGCTGAGGCGGCGCGGATGGGGACGGCGAGGTGGCCAGGCCCAGCGGCCTGGACCCCCGCGCCCGGCCGCAGCGGGGGCCGGTGCGTGTCTGGTGGGGGGCGGGGTGGCGGTGCCGTGGATCCGTCTGGCTGCGCGTGTGTGCGGTGTGCTTGTGTGTGTGATGTGCGTGCGCGTGTGTGCCAGAGCTTAGCGTTTCTGGGGGAGGAGAAGGAAGGAAGAGAACGTGGGAATGTGGCTTTCTCCTCTGTGTGGTACGTTCCCCGGCTGAGTTTCCCAACACAGTGAGACAAACAGAGAGAGGTGGAAGGAGAAGAATACGTGCAAATAAATCATAAATAATCCCTCTTTATTGCTGCCTGATTTTCCCTTATCGGAAACCATTCATGTTTGCAGTTGCTGAGGTTATTGAGGGTCGTAAAAAGCGGATTCGACCTAAACAAGAAAGATAAAAAACAAAAGCAATCCTGTAGAACCCGCAAGTATGGGAGGATTCCTACCCCTGAGATAAATCTCATAGGCATGCAAAACGCACAAACACTGGAAATTTAACAGAGTGCCTTAAAAATATCAAATTAAATGTGGGCAGTGGTAACATGCATGTTAACAATTTCTCTTATGATAGATGGTTCAAATTAACTTCCAGGAAAGTGCATTAACGTTGCCTTTGAAGGCTCTGGTCTGAGCCTCTGAGAACACTGCCCGCCTTTTATTATTGTAACCTGCAAGAGGGAAACATATAAACACCCAGGACAGCAGGTAATGGGGGGAAATATAAACAAAGCCAGAAAGGACGCTGGTGGGGAACAGAGCTGCTCAAACTGGGTCTCAGGCCTTGCCCACTGTGAGTAGGGTTAGTTGCAGTTTTACCATCATTATTGGCGCTATTGTTTTTAATTCCTCCATTCAGAGAACAAATAAACCATCTTAATAAATCTATCCTAGAGCCAGGACCTCCAAAGGCCAAATTAAAACCATTCTTGAGCAGAGATGGCAAAACTCCTTTCCCAAGGCCTTGTTGAACAGTAAGCAGTGGTATAATCTATCAATATTTCTTGGCTTTCATGCGTGAAGAATCGTATTTACATTGTATTAAAATGACTCTTAAATTTGCACAATATTGTAATGTAGCAAATGTAGTATTAATATCGATCTGAACAGCAGATAATTTATTTAGACAAGAGCATCTCATTTGTATGCAGGGTGGCCTGAGCCATGGACTTGGACTGCCCCCCTTTTACTTTCAGTGCAAATGCAGGTCTGCTAGTGGGAGAGGGAGTTATTCTTTGCAAGAGGATAAAGTGCGAACTTAAAACAAATGGAAGATTTATTGAATAGCCTCCTCGGTGTTTGAATGCATTTTATCTTAATAAGTCTTCTTGATGGAAACGTGTTTTTCAAAAGTGACAAAGAGCCTGGGAAGCAGCGACCGGGTTGGTTTAGCTCTGGCAGGCCTGGGGCCTGGCTGGCTCTCCACTACCGGGCTCTTTAGCCAAATTAATCAGGAAGCAAGCCAGTGTCAGGGAAGCTGGAGTTTTAAAATCTCATCTAGTGAGGTGTCTTGAAGTAGAAATGTGACTTGGAGCTGGACAGAGGTCTTCTCAAGAAAAGTCTCACCTTCCTTTTCCTTGTCCCCCCCTAAGGTTCTTTGAATCCCCTTGACTTTTCTGATCTCATGCCCTTTCCCAGAGAGAGGCAAGGACTGTGCAGGCTGCAGGGAAGGTTGTGGAATTATTCATGCTTTTCTTTCAACTTGCCACCCTAAACCATCCCTGGGAAAAGTGTTCCTTTAAAAAAAGTTTCCCCAAAGAAGTTTCTTGAACCAAGTCTTCAAGGTACAAGGGAGGCCGAGAAGTGAACAATAACATTATTTTGTTCGAAAATTGCAAGCAGAATATCTGAAAATGGAAATAGAGCTGTCAGTAGTAATTCACCCCCCTCTTCCATACAACACATTTCCACTTTTGACTAAACTTGTTTTGATTGCTAGCCAGAAGGGAATTCATGGGAAGCCGTCTCAAAATCATCCAACTTTTAAGTGAACTTTGAATGATGGAAAAGACAGTTTTAGACATATTGTCCAACGAAGTTTGCTCCGGCTAAGTATTTGAAGCTGGCACGGGGGTTCCCTGTGGTGGTTTTCACATTTGGCCTCCGGATGGTATGTTTAATCCTTAATATTCTGGACAGCATCCAACGACTAGGTCATGACCTGAACTTACTTTTTTTAAAAAAAAATTCATTAATTCATACACCCAAATATTCCCTCAAATAAATGAGACTTTTCCCTGAAAGGAGCCATCTAGTTAACATAAATACAATAAATCCATTTTCAGCACAATAATAACTTTGATTTCCAGTTATGGCAGCTGATTACATCTATATTTCCTGAATACTGAACTCTTCTGAATGCACAATATGAAATACTTTCTGTGCACTACAAAGGCTAGGCCAGGAGGGCCCGAGCAGTAGTGGTTATTTATTTACATAATTTCTTTTCCATATACTGTAGAAGAAATATTGAGAGTTCCCACATTGACACTACTGTATAAAAAGTGAGACATGGATTTTGCACGTTCTGCCTCCTTTTCTTATCTGGGATATAACTCCTGGAGCGTAACTTGGTTCTGCATCACACACCCTGCTCACCTTGTTTTGCTACCACAACCACCCAGTGGATCTGAGAGCTCAGACTGTCTGTCCACAGTTGGGGGAATCCTGTTGCAGAGATACCCAGAGCAGGAAGGAATATCTAGAATGAGAAGCCAGGCCCGATCCTGCCCGAGGGAGGCCACCAGGCTGGCCGGGTGACACCTTGCAGCTGGGCCCAGCTACAAGCATTCTGCCTCTGAAGGAGTGAAGAACTCACAAAGCCAGCACAGGACCCAGGCATGCCTCCCCTGGGCTTGTCTCCTTCGGTGTAGCCTAGCTGGGAGAAGGTAGTGACCTCGCACTCTGGGAGCCCCAGTTGTGAATATCAGATATTTTACAGACCTGAAGAGATGCCATGTGGGTCCTTTAAAAAAAAAAATCTGCTGGGGCAGCAATGGGTCCCTTTCATACTGCGCTAAGGCTGAAAGGGATTCTGTGGCCCTATGGGCAGATAATGCATGTAAAGTAAGATATAAGTAAATATGAGTTTGTATGGCGGTCATTCAGCAAGACCAGGTTAGCAAGCAAGGCCAAGGGCAGGCCTCACAGTCCCCTCTCTAAGTATCAAAGCCCCGAAGTGCTCGTGCCTTCACCCTGTTAGCAATAAAATCTCACTGACTTCCCAAGTCAAGCGAGTGTGGATGCACATAAATGGCTGGCTAGAGTAATTATACATCTGAGAGGAACCCAGTCTGGATCTGGGGTCAAAGGAGACCTGCCTCAGAAGCTCTTGAATTATCACTAGGTTTATTTGTATTTTTGCTCAAGGCCATAGCCTTGTAGATGAGGGTATTAGAATGCTTTGTAAATCCCAGTTCTTGAAATATGGAGACATAAAGCTCAGAAACTTAGCAGACACACGTTTCATTTTGAATCATTTGCTGTGTCTTCTTAGAGTCACACTTGCCCACTCACAATTATATAATGTCCTTTTGGGGGCACTGCCATGCATGAATTTCTTCCCAGATCTATATATTAGCAAACTCTGCCTTTGATCTCTAGTCAGCCTCCTGACTGGCTAAGGGATCCTCTGTGATCTTCCTTTTTTTAAAATATTTATTATTAATATAAGAAACAATGCGGGTGTTTGAACTTGGAGAGGAAGCCTTCACTTCATTCCTGTGATTCCACCTTCCTTTTCATTTGCTTGCCTCTGGTTAGTTGATAGAGTATAAACTGCTGTCTTGAAATATTTTAAGGAGAACAAGAAGGAGCCTTGGTTGATGTTTTGAGATGGTGTACAGGTGCCTTTTTCTCCCTTGGTCTTGCCACAGGAAGCCTATCTCCCCAAGTCCTCCCTCAACTCCCCACCTCTCGGTTCTCAAGCAGCAACGGCTGCCTGCAGCCCAGCTTTGTGTCTGATCACGAAGATGTCTCCTTTCTGCAGCCTGGAGTAACTGAGCCATATTCCTCCTGATTATTATACAGCTTACAGAGATGTGACCAATTTTCAATTACTTGATCTAAGGCACAGATAGAAGTGTATACCCTTACTTATGATGTGCTGCAGAGTCCTTGCTTGCATAGATAGTGGATCACAAATCCTGTACTGCTAAAGCTTGGGCTTGGTCTGATTCCAGGCACTCCAGCCCATGATTTCTTACCCCCTCCCATGTCTGTTCACTATACAATCCAGGTTCTCCTTGAGGTTTCTGGTTGGGGTCATTTGGGTTTCAGAGGGGGACTCTAAGAAGCCTTTTAGAACCGCCTCCAGGCTGCATATTTCTTCAGGGCTCCTGAACACACCAAAACCAGGGGCAAAAGGGGCAGAAGTCCTCCCTTTAATGAGCACAGTGGAAAAGACGCTCCCCTGCAGGCGGAGGACAGGTTGCTACGCATAGCAAACATGGCTCCAGCATCGTACATTATTTAATCCAAAGGTGAAAGAGGAAAAACAAAGGGACTAGAGCGGTTGCTGCCTCTGCATGTGTGTGCTTCCTCTCTCCAGCTCCCCTAGGCTTGGTGGGGTTTGATTTGCTTTTATTTTATTGGGGCCTGGGAGAAGAAATGGTAAGGAAGGAGTAGGGAGGCACGGACGGGAGGATTTCTTTTCTTTTTCCTTCTATTTCTCTTTTTTTCCCCTCTGCTCCTTAAAAGAAAAAAAAATTAATGGCTCGTTGTTTGTGACTTCGCTATTCGCTGACCTAACGGTGTACCCCCTCCCCTCGTCTCTCCTTCCTGTGGCTGCTCGGGCAGATGCCTGTGGCCTGTCGGATGCCGCCCACATCGAAAGCCTGCAGGAGAAGTCTCAGTGCGCGCTGGAGGAGTACGTGAGGAGCCAGTACCCTAACCAGCCCAGCCGCTTCGGCAAACTGCTTCTGCGACTGCCCTCGCTGCGCACCGTGTCCTCCTCGGTTATCGAGCAGCTCTTCTTCGTGCGTTTGGTAGGTAAAACCCCCATCGAAACTCTCATCCGCGATATGTTACTGTCTGGGAGCAGCTTCAACTGGCCTTACATGTCCATCCAGTGCTCCTAGACCTCGGGCGCTTCCCACCTGCCCCCGCCCCCCTAGAGACTCAGAGGACGGCGGGGGCTTTGGACTTCAAAGCCGCAGGGACAGCGGGCGGCTGATGCAGGGTGCAGCGGCCGGGCAGGCCGGGCAGAGGGGAGGAGGGCCGGGACGACAGGAGCAGCCCACCCTGCACAAATGCAACCCGAGCTGCAAACCAGGAGAAAAAGACTCTTTTTAGGATCAGATCTGTGAACACGTTGGAAAGGAAAGAAAAAAGGACCTTGTGTCTGGTGAGAAAAAGAAAAACAATTTTGGAAGACAGGACCATGAAAATTTTAATAAAACAGAAGGAGACTAATGGACCTTCCAGGATTTATTGTGGACGGATGTGGATATATTCTGTACAGAAAACAACACACATGGAGGTGGACTGAATCCTATGTAGAAACACACACACACACAGACACACACAAACACACACACACCCCAAACATTGTTATTCATTTTGTAAAATACTAGTCTTTATTTTCATTTTTTTGTAAAATTTAAACATCGTATGCACATAAAAAAAAGAAACAAGAATTAGGGGAAAATAACATTTTCCAGATAATTATAAAAAAAAAATTGTCCTGTGTCTATGTATCTATATCTGTTTTGTATTTTTTTCTGGTTCCAAACCAGATTTCCTGTGATTCTATACTAATAATTTTTGATATAACCCTTTGCTTCTTATAATGAGTGCGATATATGTTGTCAAGGCTGTTCTTCAAGAATTAAAATTGAAGTGAAAATTTAAACAAAAAAATAAAAGAATTTAGCAAAACCCATGTCTCCGGTTGCTTGACAGATGTCATCAGTGCAAGAAAACCCTCCAATTTCCACCCCAATAATTATTAGAATGGGAAAAGTTGGGGTGGGAGGACTCTTAAGGTCCGTTACCAAGTTGGCTAGATTTATTTCCTAAAACCAAGCAGCTGTCTTGGTTTTGTAAATGCAGAGGGCCAGGCTCTTCGGGGGCCAGGGTGAGCAGGGAGGGCAGGGCACTTTGGTGCTGGCAGCAGCTTTTGTGAACTTGTAGGTGGTAGGCAGTTAGCACGGAGCTGGGCCCGAGGCTGTGGTAGGTGCCCTGTGAGCCCAAGTCTGCGCTGCCTGCTTCAGTGACTGCAGGTGGGAATTTGCCTGGCTGGAGAGGCATAGAGCCCTGGACGTGGGGGTTTCAGGATGGAAAAGGCCACTCAGACTTCTCTGCACCTTGCCTGTGACCGGAAGGTCGGAGTCTCCCCAGCTCTGGGCAGGAGTTGAGGCCTCAGAGCTGTGAGCCCTGGCTTTGCTCCCCTGCTCCCCAGGTAGCTGCTGGGAGCTGGCTATGGTTTGTCTTTCACTGCAGACCCTGTAACGGGTTCCCTGGAGGGCCCTCAGGCTCTGTTGGGTGGGCAGAAGGGCTCCACTGTGGTACTTAGGGGTATGGACCTAGAACCTAGGAGTTGAGGAGTTAGGCTGGAGCAGATTCTTTCCAGAAGTGACATTTGAGTTCTAGTGGCCCTTTCAGGGCAGAAACCTCCCACTGAGGTCTCTCCTTGGGTGTGCGTGGGGGGCTGCTCTCTCTAACAGCTTTCAGAGCATGAATGTTTTATAGGATCCGAGTCAGCACTGAGAGAACACATACTGCCAAGGGAGCGTTTCCTTAACATATTAATAAAGCCAGATCTTTTAAAATAACACCTCTCGCCTCTTCCCCCTCCCCCAGCCACAAATAGGTCTGGATGAGGCAAGAGCTTCCCTTTCAGAAGTCGTTGGCAAAGTTTTGCTTTCAATTTGCTGTCTAGAAGTTTCCAGGTTGCCCCACCTTTAAAAAAATACATTAACAAGCTCTAACCCACCTAAAGTTTTAATATTCTGGGAGCAGTGCAGCCTGGCAATGCCATGCTCGCTGTGAAGAAGCCCTGCAAGTCCGCCTGGGGACTGGGCTGATACCATAGGGTGGCTGGGCTATGGAGGGTATAAGGTGTGGAGCCCCTCAGTGGCTGGGGCTCTCCTGCCTTCCAGCAGATCCCACCTGGCCCTGAGCTTCATCCTTTGCACCACACCCAGGGGCAATGTTTTTGACTCTAGGCTGACTTCCTTGCAGATTGGGCACCCAAGGCTGGAGGAGTGCAGGAAGAACTCATATTTAACTACTAACCTCCTCCCAGAAAGTCTCAGGAAGCCCTCCCAGGGAGTGTGGGAATTGGGGTGGGGTAGGCTGCTGCTGGGGCAAGGCGGGGGGAGGGGAGCTGAGCTGCCTCCAAGCGCTCACCGATCTTTCCTGCCTTTCTCGAAATGAGATGTAAATATATTCATTACAGTGTGATCCCTCTGATGAAAACAGATAAACATTTTCATAGGTCGGAAACGTATTTTTCAATTAATTTCTATATGGAGGCCCAAGCACCAGGCACCGCGCATGGGAGGGTTGGGCTGTAGGAGGCACTTGTTCCAGGGCCCAGAGATGACAGTGCTAACTGGGCTCTTGCCCAAAGGGGTCAGGAGGGTTGCCCACAGCCTGAGAAATCCCAGCGACCTTTCTAAACCTGGGCCTAAGACCGGGGTGATTAGCACAGCAAAAGAAGACCAGGCCTTCCTACTGCCTCACAGACTCCCTCACAGGTTTGGTCTAGGAACCAGGAGGCCTCGGGGCTGAGCAGAAGGGAAGGACAAGAGATGCGCCCCTCCTGAGCTGGGCGGGCTCCTCTGGAGTCCGGCAGGCAGTGGGTTTCTCCTCTGCTGTCTCCGTAGTGGCTGGGGCAGTCCCACATGCATTATCCACAGAGAGACATTCAGCTTCAGAGGGCTCTGTGTGTCTCAGAGAGACGGAGCCTTCCAGGGACTCAGGGACCATGAGCGCCCCTGCAGAGAAGGAGAGGCTGTCCGCGATCCGACTTGAGACTTTCCACTCTCAGAGCACGCAGTCGGCCCCGTGAATCTGCTCGCGCTAAGGGAAGGTTTAGCAACTGAGACAGAGGCATCTGAGCCACGAGTTGAGCCTCCTGACAAGCAGGAAGCGTTGTCTCTGCCCCGGGCCATCTAAAAGCTCCCCAGCTGGGCTGATCAGTGGCTGCGGCCAGGGGACTAAGGGCGGAGCGGCTTGAGGCCTCCTCGCAGTGCGGAGGAGCAGCCCCAGTCGAGGTTGGGCTGCCCCCTACACCGCTCAGTGTCCTGTGCTTCCTCAGACCTTAGGAGCCACTGGGCAGAAGGCCATGTGAAGCAGGTGGGAGCCTCCTCTGCATGGGTGGCCGCCCGGAAGCCCCTGAGCAATGAGCCCACCTTCGAGCCAAGCGCCAGGGGGAGCCCTGGGACCCGGGTATGAGGCGGCAGGAAGGGGTAGGCCAGACAGTCAGCTGGGGGCGCGCAGCGCTAAGGACTCGGCAGGGTAGGGCTGGCCTAACCGGGCGGGGGAGAACCGACAGGCCCCCCAGGGCCAGAGAAAATACATCTTAACAGCTGGAGAGCGGAACACACAAGGTGACTTCTCTCTGGAAATTACCTGTGACATATGAAAGTCAAACGTTTCCATTTCTAACCCAAACACTTGCTGGGCGACTTAGAATTTTAGGGGCTTTGAAGTCGATTTAAACTACTTTAGCCACAGTCTTGCTGAAAACATCAAAAAAGCTGTCTCGGGACTTGCTCTCCTCCGGGAATCTCTGGGGAACCTGGCTGAGCCTCATCTGCCACGGAAGGGACAAGGGCTGGCGCAAGGGAGTTAAAATATGAACTTTGGCCCCAAGCGCACAACCCAAACTGCAACCGGGCCTGGCGGAAGCACGGAGATGGAGAAGGGCCTCCCTCCCGGCCGCCAGAACAACGTTGGGCTTCCGGGGCTTTGCCCCTCTTGAGGGTTCACACTCTCGATCTCTGGCAGCCGCCAAGGGTCTTAGTCCGCTCCAAGGAACCCCTCCGCCGAGCTTTGCGCTCAGTTGCACTGAGGGTCTGGAGGCCCCTCCATCCAAGCCTACCTGAGCTCGTCTGCTTGGAGCGTGCAAAAGTTTATTTTTTAAAATGCTCCTCCTCCGCTTACAGGCAGTCCTTATATCCCCCGCAGTGGCAGACTCACCTCCATAAGCTCCTGGATTCCTCAAAACAAATCACCTGAATGCCTCTGCCATGGGAAACCTTGATGAAGGAGCGTGGGGAGGGTATGCAGGGAGACACAAGTGGGAACTAATAAAACTCTTGTTAGAGGGCCTGCTCGGGCTCCGTGGCGTCACTGGGCCTTTTACTTGGAAAGCCAAAGAGTTGTATTCCTAAATGAGTTAAAGACCCATTTACCTCTGTCGTGTTCTATTCATCAAGCCACAAGTTGAGAGTTCCTAACATGAAACTATTTGTTTGCTTACACAACCAGCTGGGCGCAATTTCACGTCTGAGATATCTATCTGAAAGCGCCTCTCATTTATTATCTCTCCTTGTCAGCGAATCCATTTTCCAGCTCCCCCTCCCCCGTTTGGACTTTATTTATTTATTTATGGTGGGACATCTTTGCCTGGGAGGACCTGGGTCTGGAATGCTCCCAGGGGAGCGGTCGCTCCCTACGCGGTTTCTGCTGCACCCAGCGCGCGTGGACCAGGGGCCAGCAGAGGCGAGCTCGCCGCCACTGCCACCGCTGACCCCAGCCGGCCGGCCGGCAGGCCAGGGTGTGGGGCGGGCAGCGGGTGGGCCTGGCCGGACCCCGCGGAACTGGCTTTCTGCCTGGATGTCCTCCCCGCTATCTCTCCCAGAGTAAGCCGCAACCACCTGTGAGAGGAGGGGGTGGGAGGTGGGAGAGGGGAGTCGAGGAGCCTCTTTCGGAGATGGGGGCCCGAGATACGGATTTGAGAGATGCATTCACAAAGCCTCACCTAGTCTCGTGGGGCCAATTTCTTCTCCGGGCCGGAGCGCCGAGTGAGTAACCAAGATGTAAATAGTTGTGTGATGGGTTGGGGGAGGGGGCAGCGCATTTATTGTGTGTGGGGATGGGAGAAGGCTGCACGTGGTTTCAATTTTGAAGCACAAAGAAATAACATGCAATGCAGAAAATAGGTTTATGAATGTAATTGAGAGGAAAGAAAACAATTAACACAGTGCAAGGTTGCACACTTGATTCGCCACCCCTCGCCTTCTCTTCTACCCCAATTTTGAGAAATCCGGATCATGTGAATAGAGTAGGTCTAGGCAGTTGGATCCGGCTGACAAGGGAACCCCTGATGGAGATCACAGTGATGGGTGGATAATGTGTCTATCCATCTCCTAGTTGGCTAAGGCCTCCTCCAACCAAGCTGAAAGCAAGAGATCAAATCCCCAAGTCCAGCGTATAAAACAGCCCCAGTTGCAAAGATAGTGTCTGTAAGGGAGGGGAGGGAGAGAGAGAGACATAGTGGGAGATTTCTTCAAGACAGACCAGGCTGGTCTCTGCAAGCTATCCTATTGTGTTGATTTAGGAAGACATTTGCTGTATATAACGTTTAAGGCTGATAATATCAGTGCGCAGCCAGATAAATAAAGCGTTGGCCCAACGGTGGGGTCAGCGATCGATCTCTGGGCTCAGAGGAAAAAGGAGAGAGACAGGGTCGTGCACGAGCCTCTGTCTCTGTGCTTGTCAGTCGGCATGCATGAGCCTGAGCGTGTGTGAGCGTCAGGGTGTGCGAGAGAGAACCAAGTCTTCAGCTGGCCAAGAGGCTCATTAGCATTCCTAACCCATGGACCTGCGCTGACAACTAACAGAGATATCCCGCTCACCACCAGGCCTCCTATCCTTTTGTCTTCAGATCTGGAGGAGAAAAAGATTTCTTGGGGTGGAAGTTGGGTCCTGAACTTCCATGTGGTTGTTGGAGATTCAGGGTATTGAAAAATACAAACAAAACAAAAACAAAAAAGAAAACCCAAAAAAGTTCCAGGATCTTGCCCTATCTTTTACTCTGCTTTTAAAAACTTCCCTCCTAAAAAAGAAACTTTTTTGATTTTCTTTCTCCAAGTGTAATATGCTTGTTGAAACTCCAAGCTTAAATGAGAGAGAAAATCCTATGAAAATATTTTGCCATTTCTCCTTGTTGACACTCAGCGAGGTGGATGTTTATATGTTTGGCTCACATACACATGTAAAACTGGTACTTGTAGTTAAAGATTTCTAGCATATAGCAACCAGGGGTTGTCTGAGATTTTTCTCTTCTTTTTTCCGCTTGCTTTTGTTTTTATCATGATAAAGCTCATTTTATTTTCTATAATAAATGTCCTGCTTATTACTTAATCACTCTTCGTTGTTTGAATAAAGCACATCTTTCAAAATTAAGTGGGATCTAATTTTCTATTAACTACCAGAAATAAGCAATTTTAGAGGCCTCCACTCTTCCAAGAAACAGTTAAAAATTATACTCATTTGTGCAACTTTAATCACCTTACACCTGTTGGGGGGGGGTCTCTTAACCATCTCTCACAGGGGTAAATATGCATCCACTCTGCTCTCCTAGATCCAGTGCCTTGAACTCTATCAAACGTGGCAGATAGTTTTACATTGGAGTGTACAAATTATCCCATGTTGACAGATGTTTGTCACTTAGTAACTTCTTTCCAAGTTTTTCCCCCTCCCCTAAGCCTTCTTTCCAGCTTGCTTTGTTGTTTTAAAATATGCATGTCTCTCACTGGAATGCCAGTCACGAGTGCAAACTTTGTGTCCAACCTCCCACATGAAATGATCCTTTTAGAGGGAACTCGATATGTCTCAATCTGCACTTCACTCAAAGCCTCTGGGTACGGGGCCACTCACTCACTGGTCCTGGCTCCAAAATAACTGAGCAGAAACGAGTTTCCAACTAAAAATCCCCTCGAATGTCTCCCAGGGAAGAAATATAGCTCCTATAATTAAAGGAGGCAACGGCCAGAGGGGGAATGCAGCCGGCAGCCAAAAGAAAAGTAAGAGTTTTATTTATTTGCTGATTGAACTTGGGTTGTCATGACCAGCAAGTTTATCCACACTGGAAGTGCTGGAGGTTTGTACTGTGTGTGCACAAGAGGGAGAGGTGGAGAGGAAGGGGAGGATGACATGGAATAGGAAGAATGGAAGAGACAAGGACAACTTTGGGAGAGAGAAAATGATCTGTGGCACAATGTAGGGAAATTTCCTTGCAGAAGATTTGAGTGAAAATTTGTAGCTGAGAGATATGGGAGGAGGGTACTCAGAGGAGATGAGGGGTAATTATAGTAAATTCTTGAATGTGGGGTATCACCAGGAAAAGGAGGACTCTAACTGTTTTCCCTAGAAAAGTAATGTGACAGCAGGAAAATTATTAGCTGTGCTGTGTGTGGTGGTTTCGGTATGTGGGGGGTGGAATTATGAAAAGAGGAACCAGTGAGGAGGGAAGAAGTTCCAGGACTCAAAGCAGAAGTGTCAGGGAGCCAGGAGCCCTCCAACCTCCTTGGCAAAAGTTGCCTAAGAGGTGTGGACGTGAAATCTTCTCTAGAAGACACATCATCTTTGCATCTTATTTTAATTAGTTCCATCTATTTGAGTTGATTCTGGCATTAGAACCACTTATGGTATGATTCAGCTCCTGAGATGAAGAACACCTCCCAATCTCTTCCACCACCCCCCCCCCCCCGCCCCAAGCTTCAAAACAGAAGGAGTACTCAGGCTGGGCAGCTCATTTCTATTAAAAAGGCAAAACTTTAGCCCTGATGAAAAACAGATGAATTTTTTCTCCCTCTCTCTGAAACAGTTACTCTCTTTTACTGATGTGAAGTGACGTCAGCAATTCCCGTCCTATCCCCTTGGAGAGAAGGGAGCGAGAAGGAGGGGAAGGAAGGAGGGAGCTGGGAGAAAGAGCTGGAGAAAGAGAGAAAAAGCAAGCCGAGGGAGAGGGATAGGGGAAGGGGGTGGGGAGGAGAGGATGAGAATCAATATTCTACACTTTCGGCCAAAATTCCATGAAGAGTGGGCAAAACAATGCTTTGGAAGCCGGTGATTGATAGGACACCTTTCTCTACTCTCCCCCGATCTACATATTCTAACATATGGAAAGCTTACAGGCCCTGTGCACTTATAGAAGCCGATAATGCATTAGCTCTCAGCAATATTTACAGCACCACTTTTAATATACACCAGATGGTTCGCGACTGTGCCGCCTCAGCCAGCTCACTCCTCGATTTTACTCGGCGGCACTTTGTTGCAATTACGCTCCATGCTGAGACCAATTTTATTGGTGACCTATTTTTCATATTTGCAGCATTTTATGTTAAAAAAAAAAAAGCCCTCCTCTCTGGCCTTTTCGTAAAAGGGCAGCGCTCGGGAAGGGAGAGCTGAGGAGGACGGCAGGGCTGTCTAGGTGGATGTTAATATTTATCACGACGTTACATACCTCGGGTTTAAGTGAGTAAACCGGATACACAGAAGTGCTGCGGTCATTATGCTTGTTCATTCACCCCCTGTTTGTCAGACCCCCACGGACTGTCTACACGGCGCTCTTGCCTCAGAGTCAATACATCCGACCATAAATATTGTATTCCATTAATTATCACGCCACTGGCTTATCCCGGGCGCCGGCGTCCTCGAGCGACGCAGGGCAAATGAGGACGCTTCGCGAGCAGATTTCTAGGCTGGGAACCCCGCTGAAATTTCCGCAGTGCCTGGGAATTCCTAGAGCCCGAGCGCCGGGCTCGAGTCGGGCTGGAGTCGGGCTGGGCCTGGGGCTGGCTCGGGGTGGGGTGGGGTGGGGGGTGCGGCGGGCGGAGGCCCGACGCCGCCAGGAGCGCTCAGTACCTGTTATCTTGCGACGCAGAAGGCCCCAGGGAGAATCCCATTTGGCACACCAGGAAAGGCTTTCAACTTTATCTCCCGCCATGTAAATACCCCCGAGTGCCCGACTCAGGGACTTTGTTTTGCACCGCACAATATAAATATCCTATTTGCTACAACGCAGGTGTGCTCTTCTTGCCCAAACTCTTTTTTTCTTCCTTCCCTCGTTTAGAGTAACTCTTTAAACCCCCACCCCCTGGTTTAAAAAAAAAACCCCACAGATGTTTACTTTATTGATATAACCTGTACCGTGGTTAGGCTGAGGATAATGTGCCTCAACTAACAGTCATTTAGCAAATAATAGAGGCGTTCTGGATGCTTTCCAACGTTACACATGTACTTGGTCATAAAATGATACGTGAAAAAATTAACATCTGCTTTCCGAAAATAAAGTGTGCCAAGTAGCTTTTTATGAATGCTTTTCTCATTTTAAAAAGAAATATGGAGAGATAAACTGGCACCCAGATGTATAGCATATTTATAATGGTTTTAGGATTTAAAGGTAGCGTACTCATTGCAGAAGCCATTTAAAACTGACGGTTTAAAAGCTACTTAACCCCAGACATCTTCGAATTCTGAAGTCTTCCAAATTTTATTATTTAAAGAGGAATTTACTGTAATTTAATTGTGTATCTAGGCATAACTCTGTGCAAATCAAGGCGCTGCAGCCTGAGCTCAACAGAAATTCCAACTTGCCTTTTATTTACCTAATTTCTCAGCAAGGTTCCCAGGCCCTTAAGAAGGCAGAGCTGGAAAGTTTAGCTGGGCTCTTTTTTGTTGTTGTTTAATTCCACTATTAGGAAATGAGGCCTACCTTTGAATTATTTCATTAGGATTTGGCCTTTTGGGGGAAGGGGTGGGAACCATAATCATTAGTGGCTTTTTATTATTTCTACAATAAATGGCTAGATTCTTTGTTGAATAAGCTGCTTGAATGTTTTGCAGATGTTCCACTTAGACCAAATCTGACCCCCTATTTCCTCCCAAATAAGTCGCTTAAACTCTCCCACCAGTGCATTTACTGGAGAGCATACTCCCCCATCCTGGCAAGTTTGTAAGTGTCGAGCATATTCTTATGAAATTTCCACCTAGCTGCACACACACACACAACCACCTTTGCACACACACTCCCACCCACTGAGCTTCTGAGCGTGGCAGAGGGTAAGAGAGCAGAAAAAAAGACCAGAAACTGGTGAGGCGGAATGGAAAGGAGGAGGGAAGTCAGTGCAGTGGTTACACCCCTGTGCGGAGGCGCGCCCTCCCTGGGCCCCCCACCCTCCTTTGTGCCTTTGGGTTGAAACCTGGGGGGTAGCTCGGGTCCGCTTCCCCCAAAGTGCCTTGAGTCTTGATTTGCTCAATGCCCGGGGCGTCCGCCCAAGGTGTTTGGGGGCCGTCCCAGGGAGCGGAGGCCGAGCCGAGCCGGGCCGGCCCCGCAGTCCTCCCGGAGCATCCTTTCGGCGGCACCGCCCAGCCGCTGCGGCCGTGCGTGGGCACCCGGGGCTGAACAAAGGGCTCCGTGGGGCGCGGGGCGCGGGCACGTGACAGGCCCGAGCGCCGCGGCGCGGGTCCCGCGGGGAGGGGCGCCGACCCAGGGTGCCGGGTGGCTTCCGGGCATAAAAAGCGCGGCCGGCCTCGCGCTGGCTGCGCCGGGCCGCACTCCTCCGGGAGGAGCACAGAAGTACTTGTCTGGCTCCGCGTTGGGGAAGCCGCTCCTCTCATCTCTCCAGCTCTTACTTGAAAAGCACTTGGAAGAAACTGTGTGTGCGGGGAGGGCCGCGGGGTGGGCCGGGGCCTGGCTGCGAGGCTGAGGGGGGCCGGCTGTGGGTGGATGGGGAGGAGGTCGAAGAAATAGCTCTTTTCTGAGTGACAGGAGTCCTTTTCAAAGAGCAAACGGGCTGAGGAGGGGAGCGTCTAATATGAATAGGAGAATTTTCAAGGTTTCGCAGAGTGACTCCCCTCCCCCCCTTTTAAAGACAGGTCTTTCTTTTTTCTTGTCTTTTTCTTTCTTTCTTTTTAAGGTAGGAAGTACGTGTGCAAACGTGTCTTGATGTGTTTCAAGAGAGAATGATCCATTAACTTTAAGAAATCTTGGGTTGGTAAAAATTACTGAAAACATTTTAACAGGTTTTTGTGGACTCACTGGCCAGAGTGGTAAGTCAAGCTCTCAGACAGGGGTCTTCAGTTAAAGACGATATGTTTGTGAGGGAAAGAGAGAGAGTATCTTACTAAGTTTTTCCTCACCCCAATAACAAAACCTATCACATCTTCACTTCTTACTAGAAAAGGGAGTGTCCTTATGAACACCTCTAAGGTGTTAGATGCCTGTGAGAAATAAGCTTGGGAGAGGAAAGCTACACACACACACACACACACACACACACACACACACACACACACACACACACACGGGTTTTTAAAGCCTGCCTGTATTTATAATTCAATCTTAGAAACACTTTTAGTATCTGCATTATCAACCCCAGCTCTTAAAAAAATTGTTGTTGGAGGACCATGCCTTATAGATGAGAACACCTTCCTCTTAAAAAAAAAAAAAAGATTTAAACCCACAGTACCAGTTGTTTGTTGTTGTTATCATGATTATGATGGTTATTATGTCATCCCTCCTTTTTTGCACTTGATCTGATGAGAGAACTTTTTTAAAGAGTGTGAAATGAAGGACACAAAGACAGTATATCAATGAAAAGAAGAAAGTGGCCCTTTTAATGAGAACTAAAGAAAACCCAAATGTAGATGAAGTGTACCGTAAAAGCTGCTTCAAAGTCCATCTTAATTCCCTTGGGCTCAGTCATCACAAACATGTGATAATTGGGAGTTCTGCACGGAGGTAAGGCGGCTGTGGGTTGGGGCTCCTGCAGCTGCACCTCCCTGCCCTCTAATTCCAAATACGTTTTAACCAAGAACTTGGAGACCTTATAGAACCCAGGTTTGGCCACTTTGCTTTCAAATGCTATTTACCCACTAAAGTAATTAATTTTCTTCTTGAGTAACTGTGCTCACCATCCTCCAGCCCAAGTCACCCCCCAGCAGGTCAGAATATGCTGGGCCATATTCTAGGTTTTTGACTATTACTTCGTGAGCAACTCTGTTTAATTTTCTATTTATTTTTGGACCCCAGCCTTTCTGGATCACAAAAGTCCCCACAAGCAACACAGCAATAAATCTGAACAAAAATAAGACAGATTTCCTCATCGATGTGTAATAAAGTTAAAGGACATTGTTTTGTCAGACAAGCGCTAAGTAGAAAATAAATCTCAGAGTCTGGGGAAACAAAACGGAGCGCTGCTGGCATGTGTGTAAATTTACTTTTAAAAGCAATAAATCAATGTTAAATTAAACAGCTGGGTACCCTGTCTAGGCGAAGTTTCTGTGTTTAAGAAGACCTTGATGGGAGAAATGTGCTATTTAACCAGACACCACCAACAACAAAAAAGTTAAAATTTTATTGTGATCCGAGGCAAGACTGGCCTGGGAACTTCCCTGAACTTCAGAGAGGAAGAGGGGCAGGAGAGGCAGTGTGAAGTGTATCCACTTTCCACCCTCAGATCTTTACATATGTTTTCAGGCAGAAGGAGACAAGGAGGTTTCATAGAAATGTTTTAGATGTTTTGTAAATTGTTGGATAAGCTCTGACATCCTCTTTTCATTGGCTTAGGGGTTTTGGGTGGGTTATGGTTTTTGTGGGATTTTTTTCTGTAACTACTATAACCTGTGGAGATATTTTAATGAGCACATTGAGCCTATTATCTCTTTATTCTCAGTGTGGTGGTTTTGCACGGTAAATAGCAGAGTAGAAAATAAGGAGAATTGTTATTTCCTATCTATTATGCTTGTTTTCACTGAGAAGCAAACCTGAGATTGGAGTAGCACTTAACTGGGATATTTTAATATTCATTTTCTAAGGTTTTTTGTTTGCTTGGTTTTTTGTTTTGGTTTTTGGCTTCTTAATTTTTTTTTTTTTTTTACAAAACATTTCATTGGGAAACTTTGTATGTGTGGGGTTGGGGTAGGGGGCAGAACAATAGAAAACACAAGCTCTGGCTCTGTATTCTAAGAACAATGTGAATCAATGAGTTATTACAAAGACAATATTCAATAGCAGGAAATTAGGAGTAGTTTAAGGCTAACATGAACTGCACTGGATTCCTCCCCCCACCAGTCTTAAAGTGAAATTCCAGAAAGACTCAACAGAAGTACTTTGAAAACATATGTATTACCGAGATGGACCCCTTAGTCTTTTGAATTCAGATCGACTGGTTTAAAAGAAAAACATGGGGTTCTTGCCTATACAGAAACCAGCAAATTCTTTACTTTCTTCATATCAGTCTCAGAAGCTGTTTTGTTAGCCCATTTCCACAGAATATTCATATAATTAGGGAACCTCATTCAAACCCCAAAGATAGGAAAAGTGCTGTTTTCCCCCTTAAGCTACAAACTAACAGGGATATTTGGCAGCATCCTGGCTGTCTACCTTTGACTTTTCTTCAGCCAAAGGAATTATCAAAGACCCGGTTGCCTGGGGAAGAATAAAGTTATATTATTTATATTTTGAGGGCAGCATTCAGTTTCTGTGACCGGCCGTGGCTTGTTAAGGAAATGTGTGTCTTATGCCACTCAGAGAGAGCTCGAATCGCCTGTCAGGAGACAAACTCAGAATGACTTCTCAAATCCTGCTAGGTTTTCCCAGCGATGTGCTTTCCTCTGCGCTGAAGTTCTGGGAGTCATGTCAGCCCAAGGTGAGCCTTTCAGGCACCGCTCTTTGTCCCCATCTGGAGAAGAAGGTGCAGAATGAGGTAAACGCTGCGCTGGTTTTGGAGCTGGGGGTGGTGAGAAGGGAGAGGCAGCTTGTTCTAATTAAAGACAATAAGCAACCCTGTGAGGAGCTGTCCTTTAGCCTTAGCTGGAGGCAGAAAGGGTCGGTCTCACCTCAGTAGTTAAGTCTGTTTGAGCTGGCCGGTGGGGCGAAGAGCAGAAACCTGAAGGAAGTGCTGGGCTCAGGTGAGACTGGGCCAGTGGTCAAGTCGTAGCGAGTGCATCTTGAAGTTCTCCTTTACCTCCCAATTCCCTGGTCGCTCTGTGCTCTGTGCTGGACTCTGATTCTAACTTTGCTTGCTAGATGGCGCTCGGTGTCTCAGGACTTTCCATTTCAGAATTAAAACGGCTTTTTAGCACCGTTCTCAACTAGTTGTGGGCATTTGATTAGCAGAGTGCTGGTAATGTTGTTACTGCCCTTGTTTTTGTCACCCTTGTTCACTTTTTGATTAAGGTAGTGCCCAGGTGGGAGCTGCCCACATTAATCCATAGAATAATAAAATTGAGTGAAACTTTGCACCTTAATTTAGGGCACATTTATGGCTCAGTTACTCATTCTGATGCATTTCAAAAAGCACGTTAGTAACTTTTCCTCCAGTAATGTGATTGAGGTTTTCAGGAAAAAGATAAATCAGCAGATTCAGATGGTTATTTACAGTCCTTGAGGCTTACCACCAAGAGTCCACCTCCCGACCCCCCCCCACTACCCTTTTCCATTTTAGGATGAATTCAGCTAATCTTAGGGAACTTACTACTTTCATTTATCATTATGGTATGTCATTCATTGGTTGAAAAGTATTATAATTTGTTTAAAGCCCAAATACTAAAATTCATGGCCACAAAGAAATGTGTTTTAATATTAGTAATAAAAGCTACCATAAACCTGGTGAAGTGTGACTTGTGGATCCTAATGTATAATTTTAATCACTAGGTGATTCTTCCCAGATATTCAAAATACTTCTTTAAAACTCCTTTGTGCTGAAGCACAAAGAGACAGAAAATCAATAGTTCTAAGTTTCTGATGGAAAAAAATTAAGATGAGCCAAAAGAAAATGTATCTTGTTTTGTCGAATGAAGATGTCAATTTCACAGTACCCACCGCTCTCATACCATCGTATGTCCCTTAAGGAATAGGTTGCAGGTGAGGAAGGCAGATGGGAAAAAAGTTTCTGTGTAGATATTTTACAAACAATTTAACAAAAGAGAGTTTAACTTGCTACTTGCATTTAGGATTTAGAGAACTAATTTGTTTAGAATGTCCCATCTTTGGGAGAAGCAGTAACATTCAGAGCTGTGTGGTTGGGAAACCTTTTGTCGAACCTTGGCTGCTTTGGTGGAGAACTCCGCAAAGTCTCTCTCTAGGTGTTAGGCTGAAACTAGCAGGCGCTGAAAACCTAAAGCGGAAAATTTACAACTTGATCAGCCCCAGCCACACACCAAAAAAACCTGCTACTGGTGCAAACATATGTTCTAGATTAAGTTAGGCAAATGGCTCTCGTTTTCTCAGGGTTGAAAGTTGATCATAAAAAGTCAAATTTGAGTGTGCTATGCTTCCAGTGGATCACTGGATCCTGAAACGCTTACAAATCCCTCCCAACCGTTTACTCAAGAGATTTCATATATTTTATTACCTTCTTGAGAGCTTGGTTTAGAATCTCCTGCAAATTTAATCCAATCAGGTATTACATTCTAGGGACATGTATAGTTTTAAGAGTTGGGTAAGTTGAACCCTAGGCGCATTCTCCTCTGTAATGTGAGGCTGCTGGGCAGCTAACGTGTAGCTCAGTTGCTCTTAACGCTTTGTCTACTTTGTCACCTACAGACTAACTTTAAAGAGCAGAAATTTAACTCTTGGATTTATTTTAAAGTTTCTTTAAAGTTTTAGTCGCCAGAGGAGTAGGTATTTTTTCTTCCCCACAGCATGAGACAAAATAAGAGAGCATTACCCAAGCCTTTAATTATGTCAGGAAAGACTGAAATCATGATGCTTCTTTTAATGGGGGTAACTGTCCTTTGCAAACTCCCTGTGGTCACCCAGCCATCTCCCAGCTGAATTATTTGAAGACCAGCCTGGCTATTAAGATGTCTTGTAAGCAAGTTTAGAATTAACTCCCGATTCTTCAAGATAGCTAGCTCCCCAGGCAAGTTGCAGAGGATGGAGCCTGGCATCAGACACCTTGGGTCCCTTCCTATGTCATCTCGGGAACCCAAAGTCGTTCCCTATTACCTGCCCGTATTCGAATGATCATCCTGCAGATTTTAACCAATATTGTCATGTTGACGTTTGGTAGTTATTGTATACATTTCTCCCTTCCCCAAGGGGTCTTGGAAAGTGTTTAAGAGATTATTGATTTCCAAGAAACCAAATAAAGAAGCCTGTTCTTTTATAACATATGAAATACACACTTCTTTAACTAAATAGGCAGTGTACATTTGACATTGACAAATGGGTAAGAGACAAGAAAACTTATTTCAGAAGACTTTGAAGGAGGAAAAAAAGGATAGGACAACAGAATTCCTATTCAAGTGTGGGACTGGAATTAAAGAAAAAGTTGGATGGGGATAGGGATGGCTATCCATACTGTAAAATGGTTTAAAGTTTCTTCCAGTATACACAGATGATGAGCAAACTTTGTTGGAGAAGCTCCTTCCAGGGGGACCTAATCAGTATCACTCAGTGTCTTGATTGATCTGTTTTTAAAAATGAGTTTTCCTGTACTTCTTTTCTCCACATTTTTCTCTGACAAAGTGGTCCCACCTGGGTCTGGGAGTTTCTGATTTGCTTAGAATAACCCAGAAAAGTCATTCTGAAGTTGTGTCAAAATACTTTTTTTTTTTAAGTTCCTGACTAATTAAATAGAGATTTTAGCCACCCTGTGCCCAGGTCATAAGGGATATCCCCATGGAAGGAAAGAAATTGCCCAAAAGCCTGGTTAAGGGAACGAATGCTAGGCACCCAGGAGTTCAGTAACTGCCATCTATTCCACCCTAATCTCCACAACTGCCTGCACCAACGGGGGAAAGCCCCACGTCCTTCCCCAGACCTGATTCCCATTTCTTGCTCCTGAACCTCCGGAAGGTAAGAATGAAATATTCATTTATCCAAAGATGGAAGCTCAGTTCATGGAATAAGCTCCCCCAAAATATACCATGGAGATATTTCAGCTGTAGTTTCAACAACTGAGAGGTGCATCCTAGTCTAGAATATGCGAGTCTCCAAGTTACTGTTATTCAACAGGTCCCCTTTGCTCCCCTGCACGCTTCAGCTGCCAGGCAGCATCTCCCGTCCCCCTAGTTTTCACAGGAGGGGTGTGAGGCTAGTTTAAATAGCTCCTGGCATAGCCGAGTTTCTTTGCTAGCACGGACTTGCCTTAGTATTTGGGCAAAACGACTCTTGAGACCGCAAAAATAACCAGACTATGAGAAAAAATTATCTTTGGGGATAACTCAGCAGTGACTTTCCACACTAAAAAAGGGACAAAAATTTGGTGTAAGCAGCAGTATATGAGAAAGCAGACTAAATTGTTAACATACAAAATATTTAAAAAGATATTTGTGTGTCTTACAGGATAGAAAAATACGGTGTTTTGAAGCAGAATTACTGTTAAACTGAGGAATTCATGGAAAGTTTTCATTGTAATACTATGCCAAATAGAAAATAATTTTATCCTGAAATGTATTGTTATCCATCTTACTGTACAGAAGTAATTTTGAAATCGGTTTATCGAGGCTATTTTATAGGAAAGAAACCCTTACTTTAAGATACCAGTGTTCTCTCTCTTTTTCACTTTACTGGACGTTTCTGGTTAAGTTTGGATTAAGTTGACTTGAAACTATTTTTGTACAATCGATATGTAATAGAAATTTGTTTTTAGTCGTCTCGCCTGCTCTAAACGTAATACTTCCGTCCTCAAGGTCGGTTCGAGAGAGTAGATGATTAGAATAGGGTTCCAGAGGGAGGGAAAAGATTTCATTCAAAGTCCAACAAGTGAGGCAAGTTTCAATAAAGCAAGATGTAATTTGAAATCTTTAAAAACTAGTTTTGTCTTAAGATTAGTGACTTAAATGTTGCAGGGAGACCATGAATGAAAATGATACCACAAGAAAGTGATCTTCCTTTATTGTGCTTTGCCTAGCCCGTAAAGAAGAGAGGGAGACGCACGGAAATTGGAGCTTGGAGTTAAGGTCTGAAAGTAGGAGAAGAGGTGGTGGTCGGTACTGAGCCAGATGCGCCCCCTTTTTAGTGCTGTCAGATAAGTTGCTGTCAGACTCTTAAGCGGGCCGCCGGCGGGGCGCTCGCTGCACAGCCACCTGCCTCGCGGCGGTAATTAACTAGTACCTGGGCGCACTCGATCGGTGAGACGGCTCTAGCTACCGACAGAGCTGTGGGACCCAGGGCCCGGGGGATCTGGAGGCACATCTCTTGGATCACAGGTCTCTCGCGGCTGAGATCACCAGCCCAGGGAGAATGGGCTCACGATATAGAGCTCTTAAACCGGTGCCCATACAGCTCTGGCCAGCTAAGGGGTGATGGTGAAAAGTTGGCCAAAGAAAAGTTGTGGGGTTAAGACTTCTACCACAAAAATGACTGAGAGTGGCGCTGCTTTCATTATAAAATAGACGCAAATTCGGGGAGCAGGCAAATGGTGTGTCAACTCTAGGGCGCTCTGGTTAACACCCGGCATGGAGCAAACAGGACTCTCCACGCACAGACAGTATACTTTTGAAACCCATTGTCGCTTTGGGCTCGGGTCCTAAGATTTCGAGTGCCAGTTTCCAATGGTGAGGGAGTGGTCGGAGAGAGGAAATTAGGCGAGGGCCGGAACTTCGGAGTTCTTGCCGAGGGGAGAGGGAGGGAGCGCGCTGAGTGCTGTCCATGGTGCTGGGAAGAACGCGGCTTCGTTTCGCTGTACCCAAACCGAGGTCAGGTGTGAAAAAGGGAAGAGAAACCGAGAACTTCGGTTCGGAATTTTTTTCTCCCCATGAATATGGAAAATAACGCTCATGGATGTACAGTTTAAACAGTCCTCTACGAGGATGGTTCTACCCTATTTCCCAGCCTGTACTGCTTAGTCAGACAGCAGTGTTAACTGGTTAATAGGATGGTTTCCTCCTTAAAGTGTTCTAATATTTCAAGGTAACGTAATCATCAGTTCTTGTACAAAGTATAGAGGAAGGCAGAAAGAAAAAAGGTGATTTGAGACTTTAAACATATCCAAAGGCACTTAGCCATTTCCAGGTTTGGTAGGATGTACCAGCACAGCAAGACTTAGCCTGTTAGATAACATGAGTTTATTAAGAGAAAGTATTAAAATAAAATCCAATTTTATTTAAATAATTCTCTAAACTCCACACTGGCTGGCCAAATGCTGCAGTTGTATTTTTTGTTAGCTAGAATAAAAGGAGCAATTTTTCTATTGTAGTGTGTGTGTGAATTTGAAATGGCTGATTTCATTTTAAGTTCTAAAATGGTAATCTAACAACTGTATTCTCTTAAAACAAATTTGATTTTTTAAAAGATAGGTGCCCAGAAAGCAAGATGAAGGTAAATTATTTTAAAATTAGGATTACAGAACTAAATAGAAACATAGTTTACCTACTAGGTGAATCATAGTTTTGTTTAAAAAAAAAAAGAAGAAAAAATAAAACACATGTAGGATTTTAGCCACGTGTGTGAAATACATATTTTTTCTCTTTACAAAAAGTGTATGTGTGTGTATTTACATATGTGAAATCATGTGAAAAATTTCAAGTAGAATATTAACTGTGTTTGGTCAAACTGGAAATGTGAAAAACAAGAAAAGAATTTATCCTAACTGTGTTAATCATGAAAAATCTTAGTCTCAGCAACTTGAATCCAAGTGACAGTGAAAAAGGAAAGGAACAAAAATTCAAACAGCTGACACAATGATCAGCAGCAACTGACAGCATCTCATTTGATATTTGATATCAAGCACTAGATCAATATTTGCAAGATCAATGCAATTTTAATGGTTTTTCTTTCAAAACTGTATGAAAGCCAAATTGTGACACTCTGTGCTAGGGTTATTTTTAGAGCTGGCTATTCTAGGGGATGATATTAAGTAATTTACTGAGGCAAAAGCAAAAATAACATAAAATAATCCCTCCCAGAACCTCCCAAACCAAAACCAGTACAACAAACCATCAATATTTCTTCAGTTGATAAATCCTGATTATCTAAATGCCCAGAGAAGGTGTGAACATTTATTGGAAAAAAGCCTCTTGTGTAATTAGGGTTAAAAAAAAAAAAAAACGAAGAAGAAAATAAGCCTTTGGAAAATTATTTGGAGGTACATGAAGATGAGCTGCATCAGAAACATCTTTTTCACACAATGGGATTAGGTGGCACTTGAGCAAAAAGAAATGAAAATGATAAAAAAAAAAAAAAAAAAAAAAAAGAGAGAGAAAACCTAGCCCTTTCAGGTATAGGGTCAATTGTCTCATGTGTGGAATTCTGTGGGAAATTTTTGTGTGTTCCAGGCAGAGGAGAAAACTGAGAACCCACCTGAAACTCGTAGCAAGGTCCCCAGAAAGGTCAAATAGAGAGAGAGAAAAAAGTAATTAGGTATATGTATTATCTATTATTTTCTTTTTAAGACTTTATACATTAAAAATAAAATGCAAATTGATCTGAGTCACATAGGTCACCAACTTATACATCTTTAAATGGTAATCTAGAAGGGTTTTACTCTTTATTTTTCAGACTTTAATGCTTAGTCAGACAGCAACAGTAACTCATTTGCGTACGAACTCATTTTGTTTGACAAAAAAATGCTAAACCTGTATTTATTTGTTTTTACAGATTCAATTGTGAAGAATTTTCACTCAGAGGAATCCACGACCTTCAGTCCAAACATCAGTTTCTGGGGAAGTAGATGATGGGGTTGGTGCAGAGGGAGTCTAACTAGATGAACATTTCAGAAAGGACAGTGACAAGGTGAGATGTGGTGATTGTGGATAGCATTAATGATAAGCAGATTAAGTTTTTGCACTAAAAGAGAGAGTGTCTTGCATTTACAGTTCAACTTGAATTAAGAACTTGGGAGAGAACGGTTTCTTTTTCACTTGAAATAATAGGAACATTTTAAGAAATTTCTGATGCCTCACCTAAAGACCTTTCATCCTTCTCCAAGGTAGAGAATGAAATACTTCAAAACTATGCAATTCTTAAGTTCTTTTAGCTCAATGTTTTTTTTCTAACTTTTTTTTGATGACAGTAAATTACCTGATAAATTGTTAATATACTATTACCGACAGATCACTTTAAGTAAAAGGCATTGTATTACATACTTTTTAAATGAAATTCATGTCTAAGTCTTTTTGCAGTATGATTAAATCATGCACCTAGAATATTCTTAAGAGCCTAGGTAAAAGTATATTTTCCAGGATTTTAATAACTCCATAACAAACACTCTCTGCATATGTCTCTATGTTCTATTGTATTTCAAGTCTGGCAGATTGCCTATAAACTAAAGACACCAACAGTTTAAATCAAGTTTTCTTTAATGAAATAAAACCAACCTTAAACACGAATACACATTACATACAGAGAATTTACAGATGCAAATGAAGTTGAGGCATTCAAAAATATTTATTACAATGCCTTGCAAAATTTGAACATAAAAATTTATTTAAAAGAAAGTAAGTTTACAATCCTGGTGACCAACATATAATGAGTACCTACTATGTTACTGGCACTGGAAAGGCATATACACACTGTATATGTTGTCTCTTCTGGTGGAATGAGCATATTTACCCCATGGATGGGTATGTATATGTATGTATGTAGACACACACAGACATATATGCATATAAATATTTTTTTCTATTAGGTCTTTTAAAAAAACACCCTGAGTTATTGCAAAGAAGAAAATGAACCTTATATTCAATTGTAGTAATCCAAACTTCATTTTGGCTAATCATAATTTGACCAATAATTTTTTTTTTCCTGATAGCATGAAGGACAGTACTTAGAATTTAAAAGTTCAGTGTTCCAAAAATGCTGCTCTTCTTAAGCCACTTTGAAGTAATGCTGGTAAGTCTAAGATCCAGATCTACATGTTAATCTCTAGTTTTGCCTTCAAACAGAATTCAGTTACAAAGAACTTGGAAAGATTTTGAATCTATTCAGGAGAGGAAAACTCTTTAATTTTCTGACGAGTAAAAACTCCCCAAGAAACTTCATATAGCTTCTTAGATTTTGCTTAGCATACGTGATAAAACATTGATTGTTGCAGTTTGGTGACCCATGAAATTTGGGGGTTAGTTTTCTCTTCAGACCAGAGCATATAATTATGCAAATAAAGAGCTGTCACTGATCTAGTGAAATACTCACAAACACATGCACTCTGAAATTGGACAGAAAAGTGAAAATGGTTGGTGATGTGATGGTGCCATGGTTTGTTTTCCTGCCAAGTTTCTATCCAAGTTCATTATTCAAATTGTAAACTTTAAAAAGAGACATATTATTCTTGGGGTGTTGGTTGTCTTTTCATTTCAGATTCTTTGTATTGGTACTGCAGGCTGGCTACAAAGTACAGTTCAACATTATTTTTCCTATGACAGTCTCCCGTATTACCCAATGTATTAGCCAAGGAAGAAAAAGTGGAATGATCTGGAAAGAAAGATGCAGGCCATCTCCAGATTTCTTTCTAGAAACATGTTTCATGTCTGTTTCAAACAGAACTCAACTCCAACAATACAAAGAATATAGTGAAAGGTTTCTCACAAATCTCAGGGCAAAGGATAGGGAAAAGTTGCCTGGAAGGCCTCTTGGATTAAGTCAAATTTCCATTTTCAAGCTTTTTTACATTCAAGGGGAAAATACTGGTCACTGCGTGATATCCACTTAATGGTCAAAATTTCAGGATGATTTTCTCCCATCTAGCAATTAAAGCCCACTACATAGTATTTGGTGACTTTAACCTTTATGGTTCATTTATAATTACCACTCCTCTAAAACCTTTGTGCTAAGAATTAACAAGAGTTCTTCAATCTAACCATGCTCTTTGGCATCAAGGTCTCCCAATTCCAAAGTTATCACTGCACAGGCTGTTGCATAATTTCAGATGTCATGGAGAGTCTCGCTGATGAAATCTGAGAAGGCTCATGTCAGACCACTGACTGCTAAAGACATCACTACATGAAAGATCAGTGGCGTGAAACTTTAAAAACATCGATCCAAATGAATCAATTAAATCAACATTCATCCCTCCTAAGTGTGAGGTTTAAAACTATCATTGTTGCTTTTTTTCCTTAACCCTACATAGATTTCCAGATAAACGCTGGAATGCTTTGATGGCTACTTCTATTCTCGAATCTCTGTTAATCGACTTTGTGCTATTTCCCTCTTTTCAACATCTTCCACTTGGTGTACATTCTTTACTTTTTGTACAGTGCATGACAGTTGCAATGCTTTAAATCTAAAACCACCTAACAAAGCTCACGCTTTAGGTAGGGTAGCTTTAAGCTCTGTGAAGTGTTGATTAAAAACCCTTTCCCAGACTCAAACTGATCTTTTTGGAGATTAATAGAATATTAGATAAAAGGAAGACGAACAATTCAAGAGACTCCCACTCAGTCACACTATACAAGGAAGGAAGGAAGGAAAGTATTCAATTTTTGAAAGGGAGTACCTCCTGGAGTCTTTTATTTTATATTACTATAGCTCCTAATAAGTAATCATAAAATAACCACCACTATTACCTTTTTTTTTTGCCACCCATATTTCAAAAATGAGAACATCTCACATTTATTTAAAGCCACTTTTCTCTACAGAGGAATAGGGAAAGTTTTTGAGAAATTTTTAGACCTTCTGTAATAGTAACCTTTCTTAAATGAACCAGGATTACAGACACCAAAAGGAACCTGTCGATTTACAGTTACAAACTATGATTATAACAGGAGACACCCATGTGTCTGGATTGGAACTCTAGATAATCCAGATAAAAATGAAAAACAAAACAAAACAAAACAAAACAACTAAACTTATTAACACTGATAATATAGTTAACAAGTTTTGTCACCCACATTCTCTCAAAGGAATTACAAGTTTTAAAGAAGGAAAAGCTGTAAAATAAATGTAAACAAGGTATTTCTAGATTAGATGTAATACATCAAAGACCCGTATAGGGATCTGGGAGCAATTTAATCTCATCAGACTCCTTTTGGAAAACATATTTGTTTACCGTATGTAGTAAAGTGTGTTTTATAAAACGATAGTTTAACAATGGGTTCAAATTTCCTTGTAGCTAAGGAGATGTTTTAGATCTTAAAAAAAAGTCTTATAAAATGTTAGTTCTGTGAAAGTTCTAAGCCAAACTGTGACTCAAATCAAAGTTAGGATACTGCCTTACAGCAACAATCATCGTAATAAGCAGCTATAAGGTTTAAAGTATTGGTAAATGCTATCCTATGATTCTTTTTAAGTTTCTGCTTTTATTAACCTCTATATATGATTAAACTTCTGAGCAAGAATCATATGCTGCCGCTTGTTGGGGAAAACATTTTTATTTTAAAGTAGTAAACAGAAATATGTAATATATAGGAAATTCCTGTGCTTTAGTTTTTTCTTTTCTTTTTGTATAAACAATAACGCAATCCAAGTTGAAGCACAAAGCAGAAACTTGAAAAAAGAACAATGATTACAAGTAGATGTCCCCCTGCCCCAAGCAAATATCCATGAAAACTTTTAAGGGCTGCTTGTGTAGGTACCTTTAGAAAGTTCCAAAGCCAATATCTGGCTTTTAAGTTTGAACAGGACTATTTTGAATTGCAGATTTATCAACAACTCCTTGCTTCCCATTCTAATTGCTCTAAGAGCTCACTATATACTTGAAAAAAGCTCACTTCCTAACTTTACACCTTTACTCTCCTGAAAACCTGTTTAAAAAAACCAAAATGGGAGATGATCAGAGCAGAAATATTATTAACACTTGTGTCCAAACAGGTAGGCTACTACCAGTTGATTGTGGTTACTCCAGGAAAATTGAGGTGAATAGGATAATACTACACTATATCACAAACCCATAATCAACAGGTTAAATATTCTACATTATAAGGAATCTTATCGGTTATCAGTTGGAGGTCTGGGATGGTTTGCCTAGTTCTCTCCCGGCTGCTACAGCGCAGATCCACAAGTAGAAATTACATTTACACAACTTAAGTTTGCAAATAGCTCTCCATAGATAGTTAGACAAGGCCTAACAATCCAGTAGTTTTAAAGCATTAAAGACAATTAAACAGTGATTTACTTTAGTTACAAGTAAAGGTTTTTAAAAAGAGAGGTGAGAAATTGAAGAGAAGAAGGAGGGGAGTAATCTGGTTTATACGCTGAGCATATTTACTTTGCTCTAATTCAGCTGCAGAAGCTTCACAAGTTGAGCACTGTACAAGTGCTGATTTTAAAAAAATGCACTAAAATTAGTTTCCTGCGAACATTTTCATATACTGAAAACACCACATGATTTGTAACACTTTGAAAAATATATTCAATCCACACCAATTCTCATATCCTCTCAATGGAAGGTACCATTATTTTACACAGCTCACTATTGCTTCTAAGCTAGAAAAGCCGCAGACCAACATGCTTGACGTTGTTGGGGTTGTGCAAGGTAAGCCACTCAACGAGTTGGAAAAAATGATGTTCTGATTTTTCCTCCTATGTTGTTTTTGCTAAAATAACATCAAAAGATATGCACATAAGACTACTGAAAAAAGATCACTTCAATTTACCATCATTAAAATTATGAGAGCTGATTAAGGGATTTGTGTACCAAACATGTATTATCAGTTTTAAAACTTGCTGAAATTGGTTCATAATATAAAAACATTTTACCCATGAGGTGGTTATTTTAAGTTATTTTTCTGAGGAGTCAGACAGTTCCAAGTCGTTTTGGGTACACTTTAGCATGTCCTCAAATAAGGCAGGCAAATTGTTGCATACACTTTAAAAAATGATGAAAAAATATTAAATCCAGAACCTCATCTATGAGAATCGTCACTAAGTAATTAAATGCTACCAGTAATTAAAAATTGGTAATGTTAAGATTTAATATTTGAATTTAAAAATCAGCAAAATCTTAACTTATTTTACCTCATATTTCACAGTGTTGGCCAGATCTTAACTGGATTAAAACACTTAACTGTTAAAACTGTAGAGCAAAACCTTAGAGAAAGTGGACAACTACAAATTACACCACTGGACTGAGAGAATGTCTTTCACACCAGGTCTTTTCTCTTTCTATTTCAGAAAACTAAAATAATCATTTTAGCCCCACCTAGCCTTTCAGAAGGAAAAAGCTCAAGAGCACACAGGTTCATTTTCCTGATGACAATAAAAAATTCTATCCCTAAAAAGGTCTAGCTCCATGAAAGCTCAGAATAGACCATTCTAGTTAGGATTAACAACAAACTTCCTCCACGTAAGTAAGATTTAAAAAGCAAAACTTAAGTATGCTATCTAAATTACAATACCACTCAATACACATTACGTATTTAAAAAGTAAAGTTAATTCTAATGGTAAAGTCGGAAATTCCACTGACAATGAAATCTTTAGCACTTAAAAGATTTACTCATTGTTATGTTTTGGTTTAAACAACCTCTTCTGAAATTAGAGACTTTGGTAAAATCTCAAATTCAACTGGCAAGGATTTTCAAAGATAACCTGGACCCGTACTTTATAGATTTTTATGCGAAGTTTTTCTTCTGGTCTCGAAATGAAAATAGATCTTTAGGGAGAGAACAACTTGCCCTCCCCAAACTACAGAGCACATTATGGCATTCATGTTCTGAATTTAAATTTGGCTTTTGGGGTGGGGGAGGCGAAAGTTCCTTAAAAAAAAAAAAAGGCATAAGACACCCTTAGGGAAAAACCTACTTAAAATGGAAGTTTGAAGCCTAGAATAAAACTTTGCTTCTGTTCGGAGAGGGGGAAAAAAAGGCCATGATTCCGAGGGGAGGAGGACCGGGGCAGGGGGAGAGGCGGCTGCGGGCGGTAGGACCGCGCGGACGCCGCTCGCCCCGCAGCGCCGGCGCGGGCTCCGTCCGGGCAATTAGAGGCGCGCCGGCCACGCCGGGTAGGGCGCTGTCAGCCTTAATCTGCGCGCTGACGGGCAGCGCGAAGCCCGAGCTCAGCCCGCAGGAAGCACGACCAGTGAACCCATATTGCTTTGACAGTTGCACTCATCTAGAAATAATGCAAAACGCTATTTAGATGTATATATCACGACCCTGTGCTCTAGGAAGAAAACAATCTAATGAGGGGCTGGGAGTCTGCTCGCCGACAACCAGCGGTGGGGAGACGTGTGGATGCATGCTCGAGAGTGCTTCCTCGGCTTCCCCTCCCCCGTCTCGCTCGCTCTCCCCTTACAGCTCCTCGTGCTTTACTCGGTGGGAGCGCCGCGTCAGAGCCGGCTTGAGGGAATTGGTCTTGGCCTCAGAGGCTTCGGTAAAGAATTTGAAAATAGACGGGAAGCTCTTCCAGGAAGTTAGCTCGTGACGGTCGGTGCCTGCAAAAAAGCAGAGATTCGGTTACGAGGTGGCCTCGCGCGGTCCCGCGCAGGTGGGACAGGACCGCCGGGTTCTTCGGAGGCCCCGGCCGCCCGCGCTCCCGCCTCGGAGCCCAGCCCCCACCGGTCCAGGGAGCGCGTCCCCCGGCCGGGCACGCCTCGGCGCACCACACCTGTACCTGACGGTCCACTCTGCCCCCGGGGCTCCGAGGGAGGCTGCCGCCCGCCGCCCCCGGCCAGAGCCCCCAGCCCGCCCTCGACGCGGGGCCTCGGCCCGGACTTCCCCGCGGTCGCCCGAGGCGCGGCCGGCGGCCCCCGGGGCCTCAGCCCCTCCGGGCCAATCGAGGCGCACGGAGGGAAGGGCCACTCCCTCTCCCGCCTCCAAACCACCCACTTACCCAGGCTCGGCGCGCGCGCGGGGATTGGTTTCCCCTGCGCGCGGACTCCGGCTTCTGCACCCGGCGCGGAGCACCCGCGTTTCTTTGCTTCCCGAGAAACAAACAAATAGGATTTCTTTTGCTTCTCTCAGAAGCTGTGCCGTGAGACCCGATTGCCTCAGCGAGGTCACTGGGACCCAATTATACGGGATGTTTAATGGAAGGCCAGGTTCAAAAGAGACGAAACCTAGGAGTGTCCTAGCAGGCTACATCTTTTTTTTAAAAGCAGATTTTAAGGGAACAGTTTTAGAAAAACTAAAATGTTTCAAAGCAGTGACTACTAGAAGAGCACCTAGGAGGAATCCAATTTTCAGGTTTAGTTGTCAGTTTATGGGGTTATTTTATTTTATTACAGCTTCTTTCTGTGGCTTCAATTTAATATTGACGTACACCATTTTTCAAATAAAATCTATCTTCGGTTTAAGCCAGGCAAGAAATAACATTGATATAGACGTAAGAACAGATGAGGACATTAATCTGTTTTTGACTTCTTGTGATAGTTTATATCATTTTACTAATAGTTTCAAACGGAACAATTTTTTTAACGAAAAAATAAAAAAAAATTACAAAGACTCTCCCATAGAAATAATGAGTGAATAGCCTTGAAAGAGTTGAAATCTCTTCCTAGATCACTCTATTATGCAGAGAGACACTGCCTGGAAGTCTCTGGATTGAGGGCCTCTGTCTGATACTTTAACATTGTTAATGATAATTCTTTAGTCTGTAATAGTAGGTCATTGCTATGGTTACTCTACAATGGTGCAACACTTTGCTTTCCCCTTCAGCTATTCGCTGAGACCTGGTAACCACATTTGTTGCCTAGCAACAGTTTTGTGACAGTATCACAATCTGGGAGTTACAACAATAAGGATGCTATGGCTGCCGTCGACCAGAGAGCAGAAAGCTACAGTCTGTGCATGTGACTTAGCTGTGGGAGCTGGCCTTACTAGAGAACCCCCTTCTTTTAATAGGTGCCCTCAGAAGGAGGCTCTCTATCCTCTTCTCCTCTGCAGACTGGCCTTATGAACCTGCATCTGGAACTAAGATCTAGTATTAAAGTCATATCCTTGAGAAATATCCCCCAACACTACTGTGTTCAGACTGCAAAATAAGGTCATTTCTCTGTTTGCTTACTCATTTTGGGCAAAATTCAATGTTATTCACTAGAAGAGAGAGATGAATGTAGGTTTATCCTGGCAAATCCTCAAGTGCCTGACTGGATTTTTGACCAGTGTCAACAGAATTCCTGGGGAAAAACCTATACATACATACACACAAACACACACACACACACACACACACACACACGCCTGCACTGATAGGTGTGTACAATTTCAAGTTCTTTAAAATATATGTGACATTCACATATTCATTTTTATTACATAATTTTCACCGATTTATTCAGGTAACAACCTTAAAAATTCTTTTGAATAGGGAGGCATTTATATTCTCCAAACACAAAAGAAGTTTGTGAGCAGTTCTTGATATGATCAGACATACCTACTTTAAATAATAGTTTGTGGGTGTATCTAGAAGGGGCCTAGTTTCCGGATAGGTTTATGGAATGTCTATCCCTGATTCTATAGTGCTTGCAACTCTAGTTTCATTTCAGTAATAACTACTAATTGCACACTTATAATGATAAAATAAAGTCAACTGTATTGACTATTCTCAGATGCATACTACATGGAAACACCCATCCCCAAACACAATGGAGAAAAAAAGGTGTTAATTGTATCTTTTCCTTCTCATTTCCCATGCTTCCAGGCTCATTTGGCATTTCCTCCATAGTGATCACACTTAACACTTACTAGTGTTACCAAGGCTATGATCAATTTGTAAGCTTTCTCAGTAAACTCTTCTCATAATTCCTCCCAGCCCTTGAAAACAAATCCCACCCCAATTCAATCTATGAATCTAGAGGGACCTAAGGAGTCAATGGTCTGAAGCAATTTTAACTCCTTTATTTTTTCTTTCTTTGTGACAATCTTTCTGAAGGATGAACAAATTTCCCTGGTGATAAAAATCACTACAAAGGCTTTTTAGTTTTAGCTTATGATGAGTCTCTGCTTGATTAGTCCTGGGCTGAAAAGACCAAAGTCCCTGAGATAACTGAGGAGCTGCATCGGCTCTCAACATTTATCCTTGCAATTTAAGAGTATAAATAATGAGAATGTGTGCTCAGAGGAGGGAAATTGCTAGGAGTAAAGTAATAAGCAAGGTGGGTTAGAAACAATTATAGAGAATGGAGTGAGTGGGGGAGGAAGAATTCTCCCTAAAGTAAGGTGTGTTAACAGGAAAATCATACAAAAATGGCTTTCTTTTCTAAATTTTTGAAGTAGATATTTAAAGTAGCATTTGGAAGTTAGGTAGTTGCATGTCCATCTGGGGCTTCATATACACATTTTTGAAAATTCAGGACCAAAGTTAAATGAAAATATTCACATATTAATATAAATACCCACCCATGGCAATGCTTAGAGACGGGAACTTTTGACAGCAGCTTTCCAGTATTTAAAAAATATACCACTTTAGGGGAAATTATTCCATCAGAATGGAAACACTAGGCCATTACATTCTCTATTCATAAAAGCATTTAAAAGAGGAACGTTTAGGCCAGTCAAAAAAGTAGCCATTTACTAATAAGCTGCAATGATGTGCAGGTAACATGGAAACCAGTTCATTTAGCACTAACTATGTTATTTGAAGGAGATAAACACGGTTTTATAATCAGGGCCTGGTGTTTCCTCTACCACTACTTCATCCATGTCAAAGGCTGTTTTTTTTAGGGCCTGTGAACTCACTCCATTTTTCAAACCTCTATTTTCCTAATCTAAGTGGTTTCCACAATATAGGAAATAAAGCAAAGGGCTTTTCCATGCTAAATATCTGCCATGTTCTCAGGGAATGATTTTCATATTCTTTTGGCTTGTCAGGCTTGTTTTTACTAGATAATTCACCTTTGGGGCAAATTCAGTTTCCTAACTCATAAAATAAATTCAGTATCAAAATTAATGTGCAGGATCTCAGTTCTATATTACATAAAAGTACCTTTGCTCAGTCTTAATCAGTGGTTCTTAATGAGCAAGGAAGAGGCCTCTGGAGCATTTTGGAAATTTGTATAGAAATTCTGGAGGTCAAGATGATTGGAAGGCGCTATTGGCATTTAGTGGGAAAGGGCCACGGGTATGGACATTCACCAATTTGCAGCGCTATTACAGCATGATGAAGAATTGTTCTGCATCCCACATGGTTTTCAAATGTTTCACCAGCTATTCACGTAGTTGAAAAATCTGTTTATAATTATATGCGCTTAGAATTTAGATCTGTTTAACAAATAATCTCAAAGTACTTTTGTCATGACTTTAATATACGTGGAATTTTCTAGGAATCCAACTACCATGTAAATTGAAGGAATTTTGTACTTTATGTTGCTCCAAATATTACCAAGAGTAGTTTACCATATGAGAAAATCTCATCACTGATGGCCTCCCTGCCCACAGTGCTTGAGCCACCAATAAGCATCAGCCTGCATTTGTAGATGTGGAATTCATGGTGATTCTATGTGCAGGACCCACATAGATTTTTCCTGAGTGCTTTAAATATTCATATGTGTATGATTTTTATTAAGGTTATTTTTCTTTTATTCTGTCTGTTAACAAGAGCAAGACAATAATTTAGCAATCTTGTAAGTAGGTGAATTATGTTATCTCTAGAATTTATTTCAAGATCGTAAAAGCACTGCGGAGTATTTGTTGTAATGGGAGGTATTTAGATGATCAAGGGTCAGCTTAAATAAAAATGAAGTTAATTCTTTTTTTTATTACATTAGAGATTAATTTTCCCTATAATCTGAAACCTACTATAGCTATCTCTTCTATCCTTATGCAGAGTAGAAGGTGCCTTTTGCTTCTCTTAATGTTTCTTCCACAAATACTGTTTGTCAATGATGTTCTTCATTGTGAAATAACCAAAAGGCAGTGGACAGGGGATCTTCCAATAAAAATACTACACTGAATGAATATTTATCCTTTATAGTTCATTTGTTTTAAAAAAAATGAACTCTAGCAAATTTTAAAGGGGTAGAGACAGCACAAATGGTCAAAAAGATTAGAAAGTTTAAGTATAAAGGATGAGACTATAAATCATGTGAGAAAGAATAAATTGCTAAAACGTATCATGTGTTTTCCCAAAAGACTATGTATTTAAGAAAAAAGTGTCTTGTAATGGAACTGAGAAAGAGGGAGGCTACATTTATGTAATAGCATTTAGAAATTAAACAAAACATGGCTGGAAATAGCTCTGAGAGTGGAATGCTCAAAGAAAAAGATGAGAGAGACAAAAACACTGCTGTATCTTCTGTCTTGTCTATTCCCCTTACTTCTTCCTGTGGTGACTTTAATCCAAATGTCTCTTACAAGTCTACTTGGTCCATACTCCCCTTCACTTGATCTTAGTGCTTAGGTTTTTGTTTTTGTTTTTTTTTCTGTCAAAAACTATGCCAAAATATGCTATTGAGTTAGCAGCCAAAATCCTGATGTTTACTTTGGTATATGTAGACTACTCTGAAGCTGTACCTCATTTTATGCAGTAGATGCCTTAAAAAGTATAGGTAAATATAATTTCTGTAAATAGGGTAGTTTTAAAGGAAAAAGTGAGTTATTTACTTCTTCAATGAATCTTTTAATAGAGTGAAGAATTCTCTAGGAAAGCAAATAATCATTCTTCAAATGATATTATACACACACACACGCTCGCTCGCTCTCATACACATAATCAGATTTGTCAGAGATGAGGTTTACTAGTACAGCATGATAGAGACAGTCTGAGTAAGGTCTCACTAAAAAGATAATTTAGAGGAATTTCTTGGTCAGCCATTTACTATTCTAATTATTGCTAGTCATCTTATTTTACATGGTTCTAGACCAAAAGGTCATGGAATAATTTTGACAATCTATGCGTAATTTACATTTTGGGGTCTGATTTAGAATAGGGAATATAACTGTTCACAAAGTCACCTTTTGACTTTGTGAATGAGAAATTTTTTTAATCTTTATTTCTGGGGGAAAAAACTAGCACGTGCCCCTACCCTCTCACTAAAACTCCCTTCCCCTGCAACAAAAGACTTTGTTTTGAAAGGAAAAGGTAATGGATAAATTTTATAAGTTTCCTAGGATAAAGGGGAAAGAAGAAAAACTAGAAAGATCTGAACCACATTACTATTAACAGGATAACACGTCTATGGTACTTTCAAAATGACAAAGCTTGATTTTAAAAATTGATCTTTAACAAGAAAAAGAAATATGGGCAATTAAGAAATAATGAAGACCCTGTCAATATAGCTATGTTGATAATAACAGGTAAGGGAATTCTTGAGAAAATCTAATATATAAAAATCAGGAGGTCTGTAATATGCATTACTGAGTCCCTGTGGGATTAACTAATGAATTTATGAGCTCACTAGCAGTTATTTTTAGAAAGTTATAAAGAATTAGAGACATAATAGGGCACAGAAAAATAATGTGCCTTCTAAAAGAAAGAAAATATAACTACTAAAATTCATTTTAAAGTGAATTCCAGAGCTTCTAAGGAGAACATCATTAACAAAAATATAAATTTAGTAACATTTGAACAAAGAAGCGCTCCTAATGGAGACTCTCCAAGTTAGAAGCACAAGGGTGAGACTCAGCCACACTGAGGGTAGTAAGCGGAGTGGGGTGGGGTGTTCATCGGGACTGCGTGAGGGAAGTGCCAAGAGCAGCTCAGTAAACAGGTTGCAGGGCCTGGTTCAATTACTTGTGTAACATACAGGCATGTCTCTTTCCATTGTTAACACTGCTGCAAACCCATTAAAGCTGAGATTGTGTTGAGACCCCAAAGGCAAGTCATCAAGCTTGACCAGAGATAAGAGGCTGAAACAAAGACAGAAAATCAGTGGTAGAAACTTCTGGGTCATTTGCAGCTTCTGGGGAAGGCTGTCCTTTCCTCTAGCTTCTTTTCTATATCTCTCATCTATGGAAGGTGAGTGAGGGGGTGGCTGGGGCACTGGGCAGCTTACGACCCAAGAGACAACTCTGGGAGGTAAACTTCGGCAGAGTAGAGAGCCTGCAGTAGCTGTTGGGTCTCTGACATTGAACCTGGCAGACCTCTCCAATCAACCTTCTTCCAACTAGTAAAAAATGGACACATTTTTATTGCTTCAATTGCCTAACAAACCCAGACAGCTGGTGTAGAAGTGCTTTCTTTGGTTTTAATTTTTGTTTCACAACTACTCTTATTGTTGCCACAAGGGTTGGCCTCCAGGGATATTCCCTTTAAAATTTGAGCCCAGATGTGGGCAAAAGTTCTCTTCTTCCAGTTTCCTTTTGTCAGTTTCAAAAGTAACGTTATCAGTAGATCTTAAGAGCACAAAACACTAAACAAGGAATGCAGAGAATCATAAACAAGTTACTTCCATAAGTACAGGTTTCTGATCCTATCATTCCCAACACAACCAGTAAAGAGCTTTACTGGGCCCCATTCTAACATAACACTGACTGAGAGGGCTGCTGCAGCTTTACAAATACCTTGTCAGGCTGCCCTTTTCTCCCAGCTTCTCTGTGTTCCTAGCTAGTACCTATGGCTTATGGCTGCCAGTTTGACGTGTGTGTGTGTGTGTGTGTGTGTGTGTGTGTGTGAGTGAGTGAGAGAGAGAGAGAGGGAGAGAGAGGGAGAGAGAGGGACAGGAGGGGGCAGAGAGGGCAGAGAGAGAGGTGGGGAGGGAGGGAGAGAGAATGAGAAAGTCTGAGAGGGAAGAGATGAGAGAATGAATTGCAAAATACTCTCCTTATTTCAAAACAAGACAAAACCATTTACTAGTTCAAATATCTGAATCTTCCGTGGTCCTCCTCGCTCAATTGTGGATTCTATTCTAAAGGACAGATTTTGTGGGCAGTTTTTCCAGAGGTCCTGTGAGCGATTAATTTATACATTCATGTGTGTATTTATTGTACGGCAGGCACTGCTATTTCCTTGGGCTGGGGATGCGGTGGCGAGAAAAAATATATAAAGACTCTGCTCTTGGTACACAAGTGCTAGTGGGGATGAGAGACAATAAACAAACCAATGAACATGATCATTTCAGAGTCAGAAGCACTGTGAAGAAAACACAACAGGGGGATGTGAAGAGAATGAGGAGGAGGAGGAGGAGGAGGAGGAAGAGGAGGAGGTGGCGGGTCTAGGAGCTGTGGTTGTCAGTTAGACTGGGTGGAGAAGACTTCTGACCTGAGACCAGAGTGCCAAGAGGGAGCCAGATGAAGGTCTGGGGAGAGCGCTGCAGGCAGAGTTCTGGAAGAACAAAGGGAAGGAGGGGCTCTGAGGAGGAACGAGCTGGTTGCCATCAGGGAACTAAAGAGCTGGATGCCTGGAGCGAGGTGGGGGAGGGGGGAAAAGTGGTACAAGGTGATTCAGAGAGGTGGGCGGCTTCCAAGCCACATGAAGTCTCTCAGGCCTCAGTGAAAGGTTTGAATTTTATTCCAGGCACGATAGAAGAGCTGTTTGCAGAGTTTCTAGTAGAGGAGAAATATAATCTGACTTGCATTTTAGAAGAGTATACTAGTTGGTACATGGTAAATGGTGAGTACCTGATGGAGGAGTGGAATGATGGATTTAACTCTTCCTGACAGCATTTACTAACTCCTCCCACCTCTAAACCATTCTCTGGGGCTCACTCTTCTGCATACTTCAGAGTAAAAAACCTATCCACTGCTAGTTCACACAAATAAATAAAAGTGAGTAATAGTAATATGCAGTAAGAGTTGAAAGAGTACCTAAAAAAAGACATTTCAAAGTAGTGAATTAAAAAATGGAGTTGAACTAGAAACAGCATTTTCCTAACAATCCTGCTCTTGTTACATATGCTGATACCTCCAGTTTCTCAGCCCTAAGAAGGACTGGTGTGTGTAGTGCAAAGGTATTGGGATGGGGACCCTGCTGTCATAGCATTCGATTTCTACAAGCCACCCAGGGAACTGGTGCACTTTCTCTCCAGGCAGCCTTCTCCACTGAGTTCATTATTTCTAGGAATCGACACAATATTTTCTTAGCTACTCACCAGCTCAAAGCCTCTCAGTCATCTTTGATTTTCCTCTTCCCTCGTTTGCCGTCTCTTGATCTAATCAGTGACCAAATCCTGACAATTACAACTCAGTGAAGTTTTTCCAGTCTCTTTCTTCCTCTCCATTCTCCTGTTACCACTCTAGATTTAATGACCTATCATTTAGAATCCAGAAACTTCCTCCTAGCTCATTTCATTGCCTTCAGCCTCTTCTCTTCTATCTTGTACTCTGCTACCAGATGGAAAATCCTAAAGTACAATTTGTGTCATAGGCCTCTTTCTCTGCTCAGACATATCCAATGGGCTCCATAATCTATCAAATTAAGCAGAAATTCCTTAATGTGGTTTAAAGCTCTCCATTCCCTGAACCCAACCTTCTTTTCTGGGTTTAATCCCTCAACTCTTCTTCTAGAAGTATCCCTTATTCTCCCAGGCCCTGGCCAATTAACAATTTTAAAACTTTTTCAAAATCTCAGGGGCTGGACATCTGTGATACTGTGATTCTGAAGTCCAGCTGGAGAAGAAATGGATTACAATTGTTAAAGAACTGAAGCTTATGTAGACCAGTTTGGGGAGAAGTGATATATTTACAATACTGAGTCTTACAATCAATGAATGTGATATATCTTGCCATTTTTTTAGATCACATTTAATGCCTCTTAATAAAGTTTTATCACTTTCTCCACAGAGGATTTGCACTGCAGTTTTGAGATTCATTCATTTATTCACTAATTTATAATTAAGCTTTTTCTTTTGAGATAATTATAGATTATATGCAGTTGTAAGAAGTAACACAGATGGATCCTGTGTCCCATTTATAATTTTTCTCAAGAAGAACACCTTGTAAAACCATAGTACAATATGACAATCAGGATATTGATATGCTACTGTCAAGATACAGGACATTTCCATCACCACAAAGATCACTCATGTTTCCCTTTTATAGCTACAGCCACTTCCCTTCCAGGCCCTCCTTAATCCCTGGCAACCACTAATCTGTTCTTCATTTCTGTGTTTTTTGTCACTTCAAGAATGTTATATAAAGGGAATCACACTGTGTAACTTCATGGGATTGGCCTTTTTCATTCAGCTTAATTCTCTGGAGATTTATCCTGGTTGTTGTGTATCAATAGTTTGTTCTTTTTCATTGCTGAATAGTATTCTATGATATGGATGTACCACCGTTTAACATTCCCATCTTAAAGGATATCTGGGTTGTTTCTAGTTTTTTTGGCTACCATAAATGAAGCCGCTCTAAACATTCATGTACAAATTTTTGTGTAAAGTGATTTTCATTTTTCTGGGGTAAATGCCCGAGAGTGTAACTCCTGGGCTATATATTACTTGCATGTTTTGTTTGTCAAGAAACTGCCATACTGTTTCCCGAAGTCATTGTACAATTTTATGCTTCTTCCAGCAATGTGTGAGTGATCTAGTTTCTCTGTATCTCTGCCAGTAATGTACTGAAAATGGGGAGACTGATTCTTCCCACTTTATTCCTCTGTTTCAAAATTGTTTTAAGTATTTTAGTTTCTTTGCCTTTTTATATAAATTTTAGAAGAAACTTGTCTACATTATTGCTGGGAGAAGGCAGCACTGTCCATGACTTGATTGGAAGAGGACAACTGGAAATTCGTCTTGGAGCTTTCCTGGACCCTGCCCTCTATGCTTTTCCTTGGCTGATTTTAATCTATACTCTTTTGCTGCTCTAGACTGTCACCATGAATATAACAGCTTTCAGTGAGTTCTGTGAGTCCTTTGGGAAAGTGATCAAACCTGAAGATGGTCTTAGGGACACCTACTTGCAGTTGGTATTAGAAGCAAGGATAGTCTTGGAGACCTCAGAAAGTCATATCTGCAAGAAAAACCTTGCCAGGAATTTGACAGGGATTATGTTATACTTGTGTATCAATTTGGGGAGAACTGACATCTTTACTATGTTGAGTGACTGAATCTACGAGCACGATATGTCTCTTAGTTTTTAATTTTTTTCTAGTATGACATGTTTGTTGATGTTACTATAAATGGATCTTTAACTGCTTATTGTTGGTATATAGAAATGCAACTGATTTTTGTATAATGATTTTGTATCCAGCAACCTTGCAAAATTATCCTTTTCATCCTAAAAATTTGTCTGTAGATTTTGATTTTTCTACATAAGCAGTCATATCATATGTGAATAATTTCTATTTTTTTCTGTTCTAATTCTTACAGCTTTTATTTCTTCTAGCCATAAATTTAAGAAAGCTTTAAAGTATAAACAAAACAGCCTCAAATGTATTCATACCATTTACTCTTGAAATAAATAAAATATCATGTAAAGCAAATTATTATGAATAACATAAATCTGGCATAAACTTGCTACATTTTCTATTTTGATTGATTTCTTGATGATGCACTTGAAAAAGAAAAAGAAAAGAACAAAAAAGTTCTGTCAGGTACTGTCAATATAGTTGCTGACTACTGGTCATGAAAGCTCCCTGTCACTTTATGACAGACACTGACAGCTTCTGGAGTATCACTTATGCTACTAACACCGTGATTTCTTTTCATCCTAGTTAAGGTAATGCAGAAAGAGACAATTTTTATTACATTCAGTCTCCAAGTCTAGAGCTGCCCTCACCTGTCTGGTACTACTTTAATTTTATTCCCAGTTCTCTTTCCCAAAGTATTTCCTCTCTGAATGTTCTTTTCTTAAAAAAAAAAAAAAAAAAAATCCCATAATGCAACTGCCTTCTAAATGGGAAGAATCCTTAAAGGATCCTGAACTTATTTATATAACACCATTAATACATATAGAGTAACATCTGCCGTTAAGATAATAATGGACTGATTTTAAATTAAATACATATATTCACAAGTATGTCATGTAAACGTAAATTCCTACTATTGACTAGCTTAGAAAATGACAGGGAACATATTAGATATAACTGATTACTTCAATACTAGATAGTATTTTATAGTATCAGGACAGAGAAAATTCATGAGCACTTAAATTAACTAAGTTCCACTAAGGACTGATTAACCATAAAGATTGAGCAGAACCAGGTAAGGCTAAACAATTACTAGAAAGGGTTATGAAAATTATTTACAATTACAATCTTTACTGCATCTGTACCAAGCTTTGTCCCAAAAAGACATTTCAAAACTCTAACTGGATTTTCCATATAGGCTTTTCCGCACCTGTCCAGAAAACTCACAATCTTTCATTATTGCTCAAGGACTTAAATTTTCCTCTCTGGAATTAAATTTACTTCTGAGTTTGTAAATAGTTGCAATTCTGGAGTGTGAGATACTGTAATGAATGTAAAGTATATTTTACATGTGTTACAAAATTTGGCAACTACATATTATTCCCACTTCCTTGCTTGGTATATCAGCTCTAAGCAACATTTTAATTATAGAGCCAAAAAGGTCCCCCTTTTCCCTAAGAATTTTAAAACCAGAGAATTATTACTTGGATCTTGTTAAAGAAGCAATGGATGGGAATTATTTCCCAAAGAATCTCAAATATATCCTTTGGGCATCACTGTAGGTGAATGGCATCTATTATTTTATTTCTATTCCACAGAGAAAATTTAAAAAGTCATACTGATGGGAAAGCCACTGAATCTACTTGCAAGGTTAACTAAGGTGGAGGATTAATTTGCACAGTGAAAAAGGAAGATGTTGGTTACTGAAAATAAGGCGTCTTCAGTTAGTCAGATTTCAATGCTCTGGGGGCAACAGTTTATAACTATTAGTAGATACATCGATCGTTGAAAACTTTCCTAAGAAAAGTTATAAATGAAAGAAAACCTGTATCAAGACAAAATTACTTCAAGAATCCCAATAGTAGAGTGCTATAACTCATTTACTAGAAAAGATATATTTACAAAATGTGAAAAAGAGGGCTAAAAATTATATAAACACTACAGTGATTTAATAGTGAAAATTTTAATTCTATCATTAAGAATATAGTAGCAGTTATTTTTGCTTGTTTAATATTTATTTATAATCTTCAATGAAAAAAGCATTTGAGATGGCTTATGTATACATTAAGAGAAATAAATGAAGAGTAAAAGGAGCAGAGAAATAGGATAAAGGCAGGGATAGGGTAAGATGAACACATAAGGATGACTAATACAAAGGACTGTACAATTGCCAGATGATGGCCAAAAATTTGACCGAGCTTCCTATTGACAAAGAGGACAACACAGCTGATTATGGGTCACTGCATCTAGGGGATAAAAAGCAAACCAGTCGTGGAGAGCAGTTGTTTTTTAGACTTGTGTCTTTAGTGTAGACCTATGACATGCTGCACTTGGGAAAAGTAACTCAGGGGACAGTAAGATAATGTGTTTCAGGTGACCCGACAGTCTGTGATATTCTGGCCTGCTCAAGAGACAAGCACGTCTAAAGGAATGGATGGTCTTCATCTCCTTTAGACCTTTGTATTATTTTAGACGATTGTTATTATTTTTTATTTTTGCCCCATAAGAACTGAGCAACAGAAAGTCTGAGGTTACCTTCTCTGGCAAAAACTTGGATGACCGATTATTTGCTATTTTGAGGTCATCAGTGTGCTTTAACATTTGCTTTAGAAATTATGAAGCCTAGGCAGGATGTGTATGTGCCCCAAGAGCTGGCTCCTCTACTGACAAAAAGGGGGACAAACGGAGTGAGTGCCTACGGGAGGAAGGGCCACGATTTTGTCAAAAAAAAAATCATTTTGACTTCACTCGGATATGTGACTAGATTACAGAGGTCTCCAATTAGACCCATATTAAAGGTGGGCACTAAACACTAAACAGAAGTTCTGCACAGTAGTCATGTCCCCAAATAAAATGATGACCCATGCCACAGTGGCATGATATGGAAGCAACTAATGCAATACAGAAAATAACTATTAAGGTCATAATTAATATGATACTTCTAAAAAATCTGCATATTCTTTCTTTATATCCATACCATTATTTTTGCTAAAACAGCACCCTGAATGTGTCTTGAGTGTGGGAAGATGAGTATTTGTTCTCAGCTGACGAAAGATACCATCTTTCATAAGCCATGAACACAAACATACTGGAAAAAAGAGCCTCAAAGTCAATGTTTCTAACTTTAGATAGCCAATCAATAAGTCATTTCCTAAACATGAGGTTTCTGTGTAACCATTCCAGATCAGTATTTTTAAAAAGAAGATTTTTTTCCAACACAGTGCAATAAGCTTGTTGTAGACTTTAACATAGAAAGCAACACTCTTACTTTTATACAACGCATATCTCTTCCTGACATGAAAGAACAGCCAACAGGATGACAGGAGGCTGGGGTCTCAGTGAAATACGTTGGACTGTAAAAATCTTGTTTCTTATCTTTAAAAGTGAAATAGAGGAGATGTTAAAAATCTGGGATGATGCAACCCCATGACACTGAAATGTAGTACCTACCATAATTTTTAGAGAACGTTCTTTGAAATTTTGGGAATAATTTTTGCTTGAAATTTAAACATATTTTATATGTGCAAGTCAAAGCACTGTATTTACTTTCTAATTGATAATATTTCACACTTTATTTCAGAATTGCATTTGACCCAAATATATATAGCAGTTCAAGTTTTAAGACTAGAGAGGAAATATCTAACTTACTAAGAGAAGTGAATCTCTTAAAACTAAAATTATAACTGAAGAAAGAAGTTTTAGAAAAAAGGATTTCATGGGAAAGTGAGTTTTAGTATTCATAACTCTGGGCTTAAAGTTTTTTTCTCATACCACAGACTTCAGAGCAGCCTCACGGACAGTCATAATAGTGCCTAACTATATAGTTAAAAAGAGTATTATATACTTAAGTTTTATAATAAGACAAAGAAGGTGCATTATTACAAAGTATCAGTAACTCTTCAGTTAAAAAAAAATTTCTAAAAGGGACTGGAATAATCTCACAAGACAAATAAAAAATTTCAGATGAAAAGTATTTTAGATTTTCACAAGTAGAAAAATAAAAATCTCCACATCCTTTAATGTGTACAGCTACAGTCACTCTTGTATTATTCAATAACCTATCATGCCAAAAAAAGAAAAAAAAAAGGAAAAAGAGAAAAAATCCTGCTTTTTAAAGGAGGTCTCTGGTAAAACCTTCTAAGTGCTAAAGTTTTAGGCCCCGGAGCAAGATTCTACAAATTTAACACCCCTAGAAATGTTGACAGATGCCTAATTACAGTGTTACATATGGTGGCAAAACATATACATTGTGAGTGGATATTTTTATGAACAATTATCATTTAAAACAACTTTGGAAATAAAATTCATTTGTAACTATGTCATTCTCTAATAAAATTGTTCTGTTTATTCAGTATTTTTTCCTACATTTCTTCTTATCTAAGGTCATCACAATTCTTGCAAATGAATTCAAACATGAATATTTTCTTTTGGTTAGTAGCTCAAGTTCCAAATTTTCTTTTTTAAAATATCAAAAAATTTAGTGGTAAATCATGTATAGTGATGTGATTTTGATGTTTCAGACTGAAATATGGAAAATGCTGTTTTAAGTGTATTCTAAGAAAATGAACCCAGAAGTATTAAATTTAAAAATAAAATTTGTTTTAAAAATAACTTCAGACTTACAAAGAAACGGCAAGAATAATATATTTAAATCCTGAATATCTTTTTATCCAGATTCACCAGCTTTTAAAAACATATGTCACATTTATTATATCATTTACTCCTTCACTTTGTGTACACACTCATTTAAAAAAATATACACAAACACGTGTTATTTTTTTCTGAACTATTTGAGGGTAGGTTACAAATATCATGCCCTTTAGAATATATTTCCTAATCACAAAGAAATTCTGTTATGTAACTGTAGGAATCAAATTCAGAAGATTTTACATTGATAGGATACTTTTTAACTCTACCATTTGTACGCTAATTTTGCCAGTTGTCCTTACAGCATTTTTTCTTTCCAGTACAGAATCCAATCCAGGATCACATAGGGAAAACTATTAATATTTAACAATTATTTCTTTTTATTTTCACCCATTTTTGTGGATGTTTAAAAGATAGTTTCATTTGGTATCTTTTATAAGGTAATTTTATTTGGTTTCATCTTCAGGTTGAAACTTCAGAATGACAACACTAAGTTCTATCACATTTTTAGTGAACTATCTTAGTAAAAACATAAGAAAGTGATTTAAATATTCCTGGTTAAGCTTACATATCTAAGAGTAACAGATACCCATTTGACTCCATTTCTTAAACTTGCAATTCGAGTAAGAAGAAAATTCCTGACTATCTCAGTGGGTACCTTCCTGCCATTTTCTTGCTAGCCCTTGGAAGGTTATCTGATTTAAAATTAAAATCAGTCAAGTTCTCAGTTTGCTAGGAGTTCTAGTAAAAAATTCAAGGAAGAGATTAAAATCAGTGACTACAGAGAAGTTTCTAAAATATTTGAGGCTTATATTTAACTATGATAATTTTCTTCCATACCCATTAGAAAATGTAGAATCAACTGCATACATTGTTGCTGATGGCTTAGAAATAGTTTACACAGCTGAATTGAGGGACTTAAAATTTAAGATCTATTTCTGGCTAGTTTATCAATATGCATGAAATTCTGGGTAAGCTGTTTAACTTTGATTTGTCTCAAATTATCTATTCCTAAAAGCAGAAAGAGTATTGTTTACCATACAGATATACTACTAGGATTTTACTAGACAGTTAACCTAGAGAAATTATAATACAAAATGCATCAAAGAAACACAAACACATCTTATTATAAAGAGTCATCACAAACAGTTTGCCTAGGAAAGCAAAGAAAGGACTTAATGCTCAATCTACGGTTGTTGTACAGAAAAGTAGAAAACACAGATAAGTAAAAAGAAAAAAGTTAAAATCACCAATAATCCTTTTAATCAGAAATAACCTGAAATAAATTTTTTCAGACTTTTTTTCCTTATACATAGACATATACTTTTTCATTTACAAAAATGCATTATTTTAAGAATGGAAAAATTAACCATATTTCAATACAAATGCCAATTAAAAACATACAGAGGCTTCTTGTTCTGATAATCAGGTAACCCTGCTCTGGTAGCAATAATAAACTGTGGACAAAATATAACATACAGCTATTTGATGGCTCTGGAGAAGGTATGAACCACAGAAGATTAAACCCAAAGAAAAGATCTGCACTGTGTGGTTCTTCACTTGAGAAAATTCTCCTTTTTATAAGTGCAGAGTGGCTAGAACCCAAAGGCTGCAATTACTGGCTTGAAGTGTCAAAAGATGGAGTTCAGGGATGCCAGAACAGCTGAAAACTAGGAAGTAAAATTCGTGAAAAAAAGTAGCCACTCACAGAGTGGGAAAGTTCCAAATATGTATATAAATTCCTTTCCACTGAAACCCAGAAGAATTATTCCTTAGGAGTAAAGATGATGTCTCAGGTCTAAGGGTTTACCTTAAAAATAAGGGCAAAACTCACCATAACAAAGTGTAAAATAAAATCTGAACAAATTTAAGGTCATCTGCCAGTAACTTAAATGTCCACTAGAAGAAAAGCCAACACTCACTAGAAGAGTAAGACAGAATCCAGAGACAACGACTCGTCACCCACAATATCCAACATATAACAATAAAAACTTACTACATATACAGAGAAATAGGAAAACGTGATCCAAAGTGAAGTGTGGGGTGGGGGGAAGAAAACAACAGAGAGACTTAGAGATGAACTAGATGTTGAAATGAGCAAACCGAAACTTTAAATCAACCATTATAAATATGTTTAAGGACTTAACGAGATGTCCATACTGAGTGAAAGAGTGTTTCAGCAGACAAACTGAAACCTTAAAAAAGGACTAAGTAGAAAAGCTAAAACTATATATAGTATAATACCTGAAAGGAAAATTTACTGGATGGACGTAATAGCCAACTGGAGACGGCCGATGAAAGCTCAGTGAATCTGAAAACTGATCAACAGGAATCATCCTAACTAAACAACAGAGAGAAGAAAGATTGGGAAAAAAATGAAGACGTTTGAGTGACCTGTGAGACAATATAAACCATTTAATTTATGTGTAATTGGAGTCCCAGAGGAGAAAAAAAAGAGAATATGGCAGCAAAAATACTTGAATAAAATATCCATGAATCCCAAATTTGGTGAAAAACATTAACTTATGAATCGAAGAAGTTCAGCAAATGCTGAACAGGATAGATACAAAGAAAAGCATACTAGGCACATCATGGTAAGACTACTAAATCCAAAGACAAAGAAACAATCTTGAAAGTAGCCATGGGAAAAAAGGACATAATACATACAGCAGAACAATGATAGAGATGACAGTCAACTTCTCATTATAAACAGCGGAGGCCAGAAGACAATGAAATGACAATCTTAAAAAACGAAAAAGGGAAAAAAACTCATCAATCCAGAACTCTACTTCCAATAAGAAAAAAATGCCTTCTAAAAATTAAGGTGAAATAAAGACATTTTCAGATAAACAAAAACAGAGAATTTGTTATCAGCAGACATTCACTAGAAGACATGCTAGCAGAAAGTTCTCTAGTTCTCTAGCAGAAAGTTCTCTAGGGAAATGATATCAGATGAAGCTTGAGTCTATAAGAAGACATACCCATGGGAAAAAAAAAAAAAAAAGACATGCACAACACTGAAAATGCCCTTAAACATAAGGGCAAAAATAAAGACCATTTTTTTCTTCTGCTAATTAAAAAACAAACAAAAAACCCAAATGAATCTTTAACACCAAAACTGTAACAGTGTATTGTGTATGTAGTTTTAGGGTATGTGAATTTAAGATCTATGACAATGACACAAAGGACAGGAGGGTAAATGGAATTACAATGCTGTAAGCTCCTTACATTTTGTATGAAATTGTATAATATTAACTCTGAGTAGACTCTGATAAGAAAGCATCCATCAATCCTTAATCCCTACAGCAACCCACTAAAAAATAATAATACAAAAATGTATACTTAAATGACTTTAGAGCAATTTAAAAAATGACTCAAAAGAAGGCAGAAAAGGAGAAACAGAAGAACAACAAAAAATCCTGGACAGATAGAAAGCAAATAACATAATGGTAGATATAAATATAATCATATTAATAATTATATGAAATTTAAAAGGACTAGTCACTCCAATTAAAACTAAAATGAAAAACATGACAACACAAATGGTGAGAACGTGCAGCAACTCAACTAAAACTCTCATATATTACTCACAGGAGTGTAAAAAATCACTTTGGGAAACTGTGGTTTGTAATAAAACGTGTATCTCTACCTCACATCTCAGCTCTCCTACTACTAGCCATTGATCCAACAGAAAAGAAAACACATGTCTATAAAAACGTGCGTAAGAAAATATTCATAGAAGTTTTATTTAGAACAGCCAAAAATCAGATACAGCCCAGATGTCCACCAACAGGAGAATGGATACACAAATTGTGATATAGTCAAAAAGTGGATACTACTTAGTAATTAAAAAGAATGAACTAGCGATACACGTAGCAATTTAGAGGAATCTTTAAAACATTATGTTAGGTGAAAGAAGCCAAACACAAAAGAGTACATGCTCTGTATGCCATTTATGTGACATTTACAAACAGGTTAAAAAAAAAAAAGACTCTGGAAATATAAATTAGAACAGAGGGTATAGGGGTGAGGAGGGGAGGGCAAGGAAAATTGAATGGAAGGATATAAGAAGAAAATTTTGGAGATGATGGAAATGTTCTATATCTTTATAAGGGTAGTGGTTACAATGCATATAAACACTTCAAAATGCAACAATTTGTACACTGAAGATCTGATCATTTCACTATATGCAAAATTTACAATTAAGAAAAGAAATCAAAATAAAATTAAATATACTTCAAAACATACTTCATAGACAACAATAATAAAGGTACCATACTTCATATACAAACATAATAATATTTAATTTACATCAATGAATCAAACTTATTGCCCAGGGACATATTTTTTCATCTCTGTGTAAAATCATTGGCCCACCCAAGGATTAAATCCTCCTGAAAGTACTAGCAACTGAGCTAGTCAGTCTACATCAGTCCTTGTTCTTCTGTAGTCCTCAATGATTTAAAATTAAGCAAAAGAATATATCTATAGTAATTAGATGTGTTTGGTAAGTCTACTTCAAAAAGATGAACTTATCCACTAAATTGCAGAGACCCCCAAAATTATTGCTAACAAGATTTCAAAATCACCTTATTTGCCTGTAAGATGGTGACATTCTAATCATGTATCCTTGGTGACTCTCCAAGTAAGGAACTTGTCAGATCAACACGGTGCTGGGTTCAACATTTATGTGTAACAGACAGTTCTGGTCCTTATGAAATTGCCAATGATAAAGACAGTGTAAGAGCACTTTGTCACTTAAGGATGTGCAAAGCTTCCAGAGAATGTTAAAAATTATAGTCCCAAAAGGACAGTTCAGTAAAAATTCACCAACCCTTTTTATTACATAGACTACTAATATGAGTCATTACATCCCAAGGCAGCAGAACTAATGGGCATAGAATAGTAATTTAAAATCTATGACATTTTAACAAAATATATGACAATGAAGTAACACAAACAGGCAATGTACCTAATGTTTTCCAAGAATAAAAAGTGACAAAAGCATTTTTTATTTCAGTTGATTCAAAAAGTATTTGAAGTTCAAATAAAGTCTGATATCAAGCTCTCCTCACTCAAAAGAAGTTTTAAATGACTCCAAAGTAATTGGAGGATCCTGGTCTGACAGGACTAAATAAATTCATGTTGTTCATTTTTCTCCTGGTTTTGGAAGAGGGAATGGGAAGAAGGAGTTCTGACTATCACTGGCTTCTCCTCCAGTTTGAAATGTTTACTATGCTGGTTTAAAATTGCTGATTTAAACTAATGTTTAATAATCAGGATAATAATTTTCAGCAACACATAGATCCAACCGTCTATTAGGGTACAGTTTCTCACATGAAAAAATGATCTGAGTTTGTGTTGTGTTTTGTTATAGTCTCAGTTGCCATCAGAGTTAGGAAAAAAATTACTTTAAAGAATCTTTAGGGAATTGGTCAAGCACATTTAGGAAAATTATCAGATCAATTGTACATTTCCAACAACTTAACATATACTTTATGGTGAGATGGTGCTCCATGGCTGTTGGTAGGAACTGACATAATGATTATTGCATTTGCTGGTTAACTTATTCAATAGTCAACCTTTCCTAAAGTTCACTCCATGGACCTCTGGTTTTGTGGGATGTTGAGGGCTGTTGATTTTAGGTTCTGTTCAAAGTTTAGCAAAGCTTGTTACTGCAGCTTTTCTCAGAGGCTCCAATGTGCTAATGTGCACTGCGACACAAGAATGGACGATTTCAATGTGTCCCATCTCCCAAACATCTCTGACCAGTGGTTTCTCTTGGGAGAATTTCATGGATTTTATTTCACAAAACACTTTTTGGAGTATTTTGGTCTAGAGGTATTATAGATATGAACCAGAGTTGTAGAATAAAAGTGAGAAAGAGTAAATGTTGCTTAAGTCACTTATTTCTCAGTGCTAGTTTCCTTAAATGTAAAATGCTATTTCCTAGCTGTAACCTTAATCCCTCTCCTTTTATATCTGTAAAAATAAGACGAACAGCATTAATACGTGCATTGCAGTTTGTGCTGAGAACTTAAGCTGATGTATGTAAAGTGCAAGTATAGTGTCCAGCACGTGGCCCTGCTGGAACAGTAGGAGCAATTATTATTATTTGAGTATTCTGATACAGCTTATATGAACTGGATGCTTTCAGTCATACAGAAAAAGAAGACGTTCCTTCCCATTCTAGCCCATTCTTGTACTTTCACAAAATTAATTTCCAAGTGAAAGGACCTGAGAAGACCTGCTCATACGAAGCCTTTTTCCCATTAGAGCATCTTGGCACTACTAGTGCCACAGAAAAATACCTTTTTTTTTGTATAGCACTTGATAACTTCTGGTTTATCTTCACATGTATTATCAGATTCTATCTTTACAATACCAGTGAGGGTGGCAGAAATTATTATCCCTAAGTCACAGATAAGAAAACTGAGGCCCAGGTTGGGTAAGTTATGAACTATCCAAAGTCACAGAATTGGCAAGTGGCAGTGTGTGGACTCAAATTCAAGTTTTTGGCTTCAGTGTCAGTATGTTGAATATCTGAATGAATGAATGACTCAGATGGGCCACAGCCCCATTCCCCTTGCCCTGATTTTGCATTTGAAAATAATTTAGTTCCATTCAATAAATATTTATTGAGTTGCTCCTACATGTGAGACACTGTTAGGTGTGAGGACACAAAATGAATGAGACATTTTTGTCTTTGTCCTTGAAAAGCTTATAATCTAATGGTATTCAGAAAATCAGAATACAGAAAGGAAATAACAAAACAGGTGAGCAGTTTTCTATGGTAACGACCTTGAAATGCTTAACAGCATCTAGTTCCCTGGAGGCCACCAGGAGAGACTACATGGTGGCCATAGCACCGGCTTTGTGTAAGAAGGAAAATTTGAAGAATTCCTTCAATGACAGTGAGGCCTGGGGTCCTCTCTATGCATATTCAAAGTCACTAATATTCCACCACATGGTAAAGAGAATGCTGTGGAAGCATTCAGTATGGTTTCTCTAACTTTTCAGCTTGAAATACCTTCCTTTCTTTGTGTCTATACTTCCTCTCTCAACATATCACCAAAGTGCATTTTCTACTTTAGAATGCCTAGTTGTAAGAACATCACATAAAAATGTATTTTTCCTTTTTTTTGATATCTTTATATTTCTATTCTATTTTCCTCATTCCTTTTAGCATGGTCATGTTTTTTCAAATGTGTTATGTATCTGGACTATATATTGACTGTTAACGCCTGTTTGTTCATAGAATTACTTGAATACACTCTCAGTTAAGAACCTTCCGTTAAAAAAAAAAAAATCAAATCCCTCCTTGATAACTGCAAAACTTTTATCGTCACCACTCTGCTGTTTAGAAAGTTTCCTTTTAGAAATCACTGATTAGTTCTCTGGCTGAACCTGAGATCCATTTTCCTGTTCTTATCCCCGCAGTCTTCTGTTGCTAAAAGACACTGTTGATATGTTAGCCGTAGCTACAGATTCACAATCCTGTCATCTCTATGACTACTTCTTTTTGTGTCTGCTTCCTCTTGAAAACATCTGTTTGTAGCTGCAGTGGAGTGGAGAACACACCGGACATAGAGACAGAACCCCTGGGTGAGATGTCTGGTTCTAACACTTTCTACCTTTATGATTCTGTGTAAATCATCTTGCTGAGCCTCAGTATGATCATGGATAAAATGCAGATAATAATAGTACCTACTTTACATCATTGTTCTTGATGACTCTATGAGATGTTATGTGTGAAAGTACTTTATACATTTTAAAGCAACTTCTAAATGGAAGTATCATTTGCCAGTTTCAGATATATGGGATTTTTGTGTTCTTTACTCTCTAGATACATTCTAAGAGCTTGTTTTTTAGTTATATTATCATTTGCATATAAACGACTGTGTATATATATAAAGTGGAGCCTGGCTTGAACCAATTTATAGGACAGCTTTAGTTACAATACACTAGCAAAGGAAAACTTATCGCTTTGCCTCGTATCCATCCATTTTCCTCACTTTTCTTACCATGTTCAGTGACTCTATCATTCGAAGTTTGTGAGTCTTTAAATCTGGTAACACCATCAGATATTCTCTACTTAACACTTACAGTGGACACTTGTGGTTGTTTTTTTGCTGCCCAGCATCTGGTTCTCCTTCCATGCCTTCGCAAATACCATGGTGCGTAGGTGGTAGCGGGGGACGGGTGGGAAGTTTCACCTTTTACAACCAGTTAGTAATGCTCAAGGAAAGGGGCAAGGAATGTGGGTGGACAAGTATATTTCCATCACTTCTTCTAGAGAAAACAACTCAGTCAGTGATGTCACATTGTTCTGTGGTACAAAAAGAGCATGTCGTCTTCAAGTAGTTTAAGGAGTAGCCATAGCAAGACTAGACAAAGTGTGAAGAAAAATTAGCTAAAGGAGAACCACCTCTCCCCTCACTCCCCACCCAGTCACTCTCTAACCCTTCATCTTGTTAAGTGTTTGTCCTAACACTCAGTAGCATCTGAAATGATTTATTTGTTTCTTTATTTACTAGATTGTTAATTGCCCATCTGCTCTGACGAAAATGTAAGCTCCTTCAAGGCAGGAACTTTGCTCCGTCTGCGGCTGTATCTGTTGCCTGGGAGGGTGCCTAGCCCACATCAGGCATGAGATAAAGCCCTGGGAATGACTGACTGGTAAAGTCTTCTGAATAGTGGGAACTCAGTAAACGTTGAACTGAATTTTTAAAGGTGAAATACAGATATTTTCTGAGCTAAGTACTTAACATCAAATGTTTTCCACAGAAAGGAATATACTATTATGAAAAAATTAAAAAATTCAAAAATGCTTTTCAAAAACTATTGGTGCCAAGTTCCAAATACTAAAAATGACAAGATAATGCAGGTTTTGGTTCTAACCTGCTGATGTGCCTGTTACTCTCAGTATCCTAATCATTTGAGTAAAATGATCATAAAAAACATGATTGTAAAAGCTTCTGGAAATACAAGACACATAATTCAAACTGTGGATTTGGTTAAAAACGGAATTCAATACCACTTTACAGCTTTGGTATTAACAGGATTCTCACTAAAAAGAGCTATTTCTATTCCACAGAAATAATTTTCAGGACTCATGTACAATTCACATTCATTTTGGAAAAGTATAGTAAAAAGAAGAAATAAGACACTGTTCATTATTTTGATTTTCAACATATTTTCACATCTAAATAGATTTTAAAAGAAACAAACACAAAATGCAACACTCTACATATTTTTCTTTTGTTTCCCACCCAAAAAAGGAAAACCAAAACTATCCACAACACTACACAGCAGATTTTTTGAAATTTTTTCAGGGATGCAGCTTTAGGCTCTTGCATAATCATTTACATGTAGGAAAAAAAATAACCCTTAATTTTGAGGGGACCCTGTGTTTCAATAAAGCTTACCAGGGCTATATGTTTGGTTAGTTAAAGCTTCTTAAAGTCTGGGACCATGGATGTCTTTTTTCATTTTTTTAAGCTGTCCCTACCCCCAGCCAGGGGTTAGTTGCTGACTATTTGCACACGTCATGTCTCAGTAAGTGTGAACTACGGATCTGGAAGATGAGCTTCTGTAAAAGGTGTGACTTCCATATGTCAGGGAGAAGCCTGAGAATTGGATACAGGAGTAAGTTAACACTCTCCAATATCTGTAGATCTGAGGTAAGATAAAGGGAATATTGATACCCTAGAAACTGTGGCCTCTCTCTGACCACAGTTAATAGTAGCAATTCCCAACCAATCTGCATCTTTCTGAATATGTTGGGAGCCTGCTACTACTCTCTGAAAGAATGTGCTAGAAGTGGGAAAACTGGGGGATAGTTATTGTTGGCAGGATCAATACATTAGGCTACTAACCACGTATGAAGGAAGCTGGATGTTAAGTTTCCTTGGGCCTTACTGCCTTTCTTCTAGATGTGTCATATTTGATCTTTCATGACATGTCTTATACTTTGTCAGCAATCAACAAAAAATATATAATACAAATAGAAATGATTACTTGCCAAGACAGAGATGTTAAATTAAAAACAAATTAGTACCTTGTAGTCTAAGTATAACACTGTCTTGAAGAAAACAGGCTGAGGAATGACCTCGTAAGGGTTCGGTTCATTTTAGTCCAAACACTTCCTAAGTGCTTTGTATACACCAGACACTGATGGGCAGTGAGCCCACAAAGAAAAACACGACTCAGGGCTTATCCCTGAGGTTACACTACTGACGCCCCCCTGGAGAGAAATCTAAGACACACCTGCCTTATTCCAAATTGTACTATAGGGTAAATGGCCTTAAAATAAAACGCCAATGTTATGTGAGAGGTCATAGTCAGATACATAAATTCTGCCTATAATGAAAATGACACTGCATTACAAACTTTCCAGTGGAACTGAGAGACTATTTCCACTATATTCTACCTTTAGCGAAGTAAACTAATATAGGTACTCTTCTGCTAAAAACAATAGTAACTGCATTTGCTACATGTGTACTGTTTTCTTTAAAACAATGCTTATTTTTTCAGAGTTTTAGTAATAAATGGCTAGTATCTACATTAGGTAAGTATAAGGCTCCATATACCTTTTTTCTCTGTGAAGGTTGAACATTCTTCGATACAATCTTAAGTTATATTTCTTCATGTTTCCAATGGAATATCAGCTGTATGGTAGCTTGTCTGGTATCTCTTTTAGTCAATATCATAAAAACGGCCACTTAAAAGACTCTCATCAGAGGTTTTAGCTTTGAATTCTCTAACATTCAATTCCTGCCATGAATGTGTTTGAGACAATGACATTTAGGAGCTATGTTTAAGGCACATTTAAATGGTCCATTTTCTAGAGTTTTCCATCTTTGGTTATAGTAAAGTTATAGTAAGTTATGGTATAAATTAATGTGATCTCCTGTAGGACTCTCCTGAGTTATGATTTAATGTTATCTTAGAGTTTTATTGTATTGTATCTCTTTTCTCTTCTCCCTGCTTACAGGCTTTTATTGATCATCAGTAAAAAAGTTAACAATATAAAAAAAAGAAGTGAAGAAAATCCCATCTATAATTGCATCAAAAAGGATAAAATACTTAGTAATAAATTTAACCAAGGTGGTAAAAGACTTATACACTTAAAACTATAAGACATTGATGAAAGAAACTGAAGAAGACACAAATAAATAGGAAGATATTCCATGCTCAAGGACTGGAAGAATTAATATTGCTCAAATATCCATATCACCTGACACAATCTATGGATTCAATGAGATCCCTATCAAAATTTCAATGGCACTTTTCACAGAAATACAACAAACAATCCTAAAGTTTGTATGGAATCACTAAAGGCTCTGAATAGCCAAAACAATCTTGAGAAAAAAGAACAAAGCTGGAGCATCATACTTTCTGATTTCAAAATATATTACAAACCTATACTTATCAAAACAGTATGGCACTGGCATAATAATAGATACATAGATTAGTAGACTAGAACAGAGACTCCCAGAAATAAATCCATGCATATATAGTAAAAATTTTTTTCAGCAAAGGAGCCAAGAACATACAATGGGGAAAGGATAGTCTCTTCAATAAACAGTGTTGGGAAAACTGGACATTCACAAGGAAAGGAATGAGACTGGTCCTCTATCTTACACCATACATAAAAATCAACTCAAAATGGATTAGACTTGACCACAAAAAAGAAAGAAAAGAAAAGAAGACATTAATGAACTTACCTTCAAAATAGAAACAGACTCACAGACATAGAAAAGAAACTTATGGTTATGGGGGTAAAGTAGGTGGGAACAGATAAACTGGGACTTCAAGATTTGTAGATATTAACTACTATATATAAAATAGATAAAAAACCAGATTTCTTCTGTGTAGCACAGGGAACTATATTTAATATCTTGTAGTAACCTATAATGAAAATGAATATGAAAACAAATATATGTATGTGTATGTATGACTGAAACATTATGCTGTACACCAGAAATTGACACAACATTGTAAACTGAGTATGCTTCAATTAAAAAAAAAAAAAAAGAAAAAGGAAAAGAAAAAAAGACTTGACCGTAAGCCCCGAAGCTGTAAAAATTCTGGAATAAAACACAGGGAGTAAATACCTTGATACTGGTCTTGGCAATGATTTTTTGGATTTGATACCAAAAGCAAAATTACAAAAGCAATCAAGAAGTGGGACTACACCAAACTGAAAAGCATCTGCACAGCAAAGGAAACCATGAGCAAAATGAAAAGGCAACCTATGGAATGGGAGAAAATATTTGCAAATCATGTATCTGATAAGGGGTTAATATTCCAAATGCATAAAGAACTTTATACAACTCAGAAAAAACAAAATAAAAAAAAAAAACAATCTGGTTAAAAAAATGGGCAGAGGAACTGAATAGACATTTTTCCCAAGCAGATGTACAGATGGTCAACAAGTACATGAAAAGGTGCTCAACATTACTAATCATCGTGGAAATGCAAATCAAAATAACAATGAGATACCACCTCACACCTGTTAGAATGGCTACCTAACAGTTCTAAAAAGAGAACTACAAGTGATCCAACAATTCCAATTCTGGGTATATAGCCAAGGAAATACAAACAGGGTATCGAAGAGTTCTCTGTATTCCCATGATCACTGCAGCATTGTTCACAATAACCGAGATACGGAAATAATCTAAACATCCATGAGCAAATGAATGAATAAAGAAGATGTGTATCTGTTTATATATATATATATACACATATATATACACACATATATATATATATATACACACACACACATATATATATATATATATACACACACATATATATGTATCTGTTTATATATAAACAGATATATATATCTGTTTATATATATATATATATATATATATAAACATACATATGTTTATGTATATATATATACAAATGTTAAAATACCATTTAAGTCATGAGAAAAAAGGAAGTCCTGCCGTTTGTAACAACATGGATGGATCTTTAGGGCATTATGCTAAGTGAAAAAAGCCAGACAGAGAACAACAAATACTGCCTGGTATCACACATGGAATCTAAAAAACTCATCTCATAAAAACAGAGAAGAAAAGTGGTTGCCAGGGCCTGGAGGGTAGAGGAAATAGGGAGAGGTTGGTAAAAGAGTACAGACTTTTAGGATGAGTAAGGTAGGATGTATAATATGGTGACTATAGTTGGTAACACTGTATTGTGTAATTGAAATTTGCTAAGAGAGTATAACCAAAAAAAAAAAAAAAAAAAAAAGAAAAGAAAAAGAGAAAAAAGACAGTTAAAGTGATAGATATGTTAATTAACTAGATGGGAAGAATCCTCTCACTATGCGTATGTATATCAAATCATCATAGTGTACACTTTAAAGAGCTTACAATTTTATTTGTCAATTATAACTTAATAAAATTGAGAAAGTAAAACATTATAAAATTAACAGTATAAGAAATGTTAACTATTTTATACAATACTTCCACGGAATATACAGTCTATTATGCAGTTAGTGTTTTATAATAAGAATCCATATGATTTCATTTCACTTTGATTTCAACCAACTTTTTTTGCTAGGAGCAGGGCACATGGTGGTTATTCCAACAGATGTGGTCACTGACTTCAAGGAGTACACAATATAATGGGAGAAGTACACATTAAACAAATAATTTTACTAATAATTGCTTGGTTACAAATAAACAATATGTGATTGTGATGATTTCTTTGGTATTTATACAAGGCAAATATCTCTTCAGATGAATGTTTATGCTTTTTGCTTTTCAAGTGAGAAAGATATTGTCAGCTATTATTTACTTTTCTGCCCTGACTGTAAGGAAGCTAGAGATACAATTTTTATGATAAATTAATCACATCATAGGCTGGTGGACAAGTATCTTTATCTCTAAACAGTTTCTTATCTTGTAAAAATCTTTCACTATTGAGTCTTATATGTCTTATTTCCTGTAGGCTGACCAAGGAAATAGGAACAGAGTATGGGGAGGGAACACAGCTATAGAGCATAAATAAAAAACAATTATGTCTTCTTAAAGTTTTATTTCACAGCTCTATTTGAAAATCAGAATTGTTCTACATATCCATGTTGTATAAAACAGTATAAAATTATTTTAGAAGTCTCCACTTTGGAGTTGTCTCTAAAAACCTGTGATGCTACAAAAAAATAGGGGTATTAATCCCCTTTAGCCCCATGACAGAAACAAGGGACTGATTAAAATTTCATGGAAGTACCATAGAAGACACTACGTTAAGAAACCAGAATTTCATAATCTTTTGAGACTCTGCAGTACTTTAATGGTACTTCTAATAGTGCCTAACACTTGGAAGGATTCCACAGTTTGGCTCCTACAAAGTGGTTTTTGACAGCAAATGTGCAGGAACCAGAATCTATGCTGAAACTTGAATCTGAGCCACTTAGACATCATGATGTTGCCCAAATGTGAAGTGGTTTCCATTGGCAATACCATAATATCTTCTCACTGAAGCATGAAACTGGGTTTGGGGGATATTTAGCTACCAAAAGAAGCAGACATTATCTAAGTCTTGATCAGAGAGAAAAAAAAATTGAAAAAGACTTTCTGGCATTCATTCAGTGGAAAATGAAGACACGAAGAAGCCAAACGAAGTTAACAGCTCTAAAGAGAGGCTAGAAATTGTGGTGCTCTGGAGTCCTCATCATCACTGCCATGCTCACTGATGCCAATGAACATTTATTCAGCTCTCACCATGTGCAAAGTGCAGTAACAGGGGCTTTGGTTATTATGGTCTTGAGGGTCACAGACTTTATACTCTGCCTCCTTGAAATTCCTTTGCCTGGCATGGGGTTTCTGAAGATAGCAGATACTCAGTAAATACGTATGGTTTTTTATGAATGAGACTGCAAGGGGCTTACGGTCTAACAGGGAGACAGAACACAGGTGGCTTTCTCTCTAGCAGAGGTTTTTATACTAACGCCTTTATACTGCTTCTGTCTAGCACAGTGTATAGCCCATAACAGGTATCTGCAAATAGTCAGTTAATCAATAATGTGCAAATAATTTTATAGAAAACATTTATGGAGCACTCACTATGCTAAATTTAGATGCATTTACTACATTGAATTCTCGTGATACGGAGGCATGGTTACTGTCCCCATCTTAGAGATGACATAGCTAAAGTTTACAGGGGTTAAGTAATGAGGTTAGTCACTCAGAGCAACTTGTAGAGGCAGGATCTGAACAGTACATTACACTGTATCGTAATGTACATACAAGAAAAATAAACAACATTATAAGGCAGCATATGTTACAGGCCAGCTGAATGACAGTGATAATAAGTCTTCTAACATTAGATTAAGAAGTGACTACTGAGGACTGGGCAGTAGGGACAGCTCCATGAAGAAAGTGGAACTTGAAGTGGGTTTTCAAAGTAGAATAGGAATAGCTGAGTACTGAGGAAGTAAGAAGATAAGTGAACAAAAAAAGTAGGTAGAAATGCTAATAATGTATTTGGAGGTCAGAATTGGACTTGTTTGGATGGAATAGAAGAGTTCATGCAGGATGGTAGTAGAAAACCTAATTAGAGATTTACCAGGAATAAGAGAGTGAAGAACTTAAGAGTTTGGATTTCATTCCTTATGCAGAAGAGGAGCCAACAAAGTTTTTCATTTTTTCCATAGAGAAAGAGGTGTGAAAAGCTGCTTTTTAGAAAGATGTGCAGGATACAATAAAGGGTGGGGACCACATGCCCAGTTAGGTCGGGGTGAAGAAGAGCTAGACTAAGATGGTGGAAGCAGGAAAGCAGAAGGTACAGATGAAAGAGAAAGAAAGAACCAACAAACATGACTACCTTGATGATGGAGAGAGGGTCTCTGTGTGTCAGATGCTGATAATGTCACTGTCAGAAATGGGGACATTTAGGAAGGAGAGTTGGTACCTGGAAGACTACTAACTTATAATTTAAAACATTTGATTCCTATAGGTTTAAGGCATTTAGTAATCAAATAACTTAATGAACATTTGGATGCTGTTACAAGCCAGGAACTGGGCAGGTACAGGTGACAGAATGGTGAGCAAGAAAGATACAGTCACTGTTTTCACAGAGAGCAGACAGGCATCACATAAGTAATTACAATAACAGCGATGAGGTTTATGATGATGATTAAATACAGAGTGTTATGGAAATATATCCTGGGAGCATATATACAGTCTAGTCTGGGACTTCCATGAGGAAGTGACATTTAAGCAACAGATCATGGTAAGAGTTTGGTGCCCCATATCAGAGATAGTGCCAATCTTAATACCTGCTCACCAACCACTCCTTTTAGTGAAATGACATTACTTATAGACCTGTTTCAAGGGACAGCAGTAGGGGTTATCTTTTGTACCACCTGACCTGGCACCTCCCAACCATAGTTGAGTGAGCCAGGGATGGCTACTAATCTAAGTGCATCCAACTCACAGGACCATCATTTACAGTCTGAAGCGAAGAGATGAGAAAAAAAAATTTCTGGAGAATTTGAATGGAAGGAACCAAGAGTTTGGTGGGGGATTGCAGCTGAAGTATAGTGAGAACTGGAGAGAACCGGAGGCCACACATTTGCCAAAGTTCTGAATGGGCAGACAGAGTAAGTAAGAGGAAGAAGCTTGGCAAAAAAACAAGAGTGAACAGAGGAATTACAGAGAGAAACAGAGACTCCTCCAGAGAAATATGCCTTATGAGAGGCAACTGGCAAGAGTAGCTGTTTGACACAGAAATATTATTTGTCAATGATGTTTCAATCACAGGATGATGAGTACCCTCACAATAACCCTTACTGGATTCATTTCAATTAGAGCAGCATTATAAAGTCTAAATGGCTTAAATTGAATTTTCAGCATAAGGTTCAGTTCGTTCATATTTTCTATAAGAATCTTCTTTAGGAGACAAACTAGAAATCCAATCCAAGTTAGCTGAGTGGGTCTCTATTGCTTATAGACAAAAAGGGCTTAACTAAAACACATCATCCCTTCATGGATAAAAGTAAACTAAAAAGGAGGTACTGTATTGAGTTCAGCTACCAGGGTAAATACATTATTATATATAAAAACAAATCTGTCTGCTACCTTTAAATGTCTCTAATTGTCATAATTATAGCATGCCTTTCTCAACACAGATGCATATGATATATTCTTAGGAAAACTGCCACAACTGTTGATACTTATACTCAAGTGTTATATTTGTATGCTGTATACCATCCACATATACACGAAATATATTTATACACACCTAACTAATGTCCTTGGTAAGACATCAATTACACAACTGTGCAAACAGAATTATCTGACTTCCTCACAATTCTGCATGCGTGCCAGGAGCACTGAGATGAGGATCTCCAATATAATTACTGTCTCTTCCCCGACTGCCTCCCAAGTGTCTCACTGGGTAGATTTGGGTGGGATTACACAAGTCGGCTCTTGATAACTTCATCTTTTGAATCTTACTTATACTCTCTTCTTACTCTGTCAGCCAGTCTCCTCTATTTCCCTCAACTGTGCTTTCTCCAGTCCTTTACCTGGTTGAGACCAAACTATGAACAATCAAGCGATAAAACAATTAGTTTATCTATGCCAAACAACCTATATAGGCTAAAAATATGAACTTTTCTATAAAGTTATTATTTGGGACTCAGGGTAAGGTAGCTGAACTAGTGTTCCCCTTCCCCTGAAAGGAAAGGGAGATGTTTCCTCCTGGTTTTTCCTTTTCCATTTGGGCTAAACTCAGTTAATTGCTTCAGCCTAGGAGGAGATGAGAAAGAAACAGGAGAAAACGAGTAAAGAAGTGATTTTAACTGGTAAGGGGATAGAGACCAGGACCAGCTTCTTCTCTCTTGTTTCATGCAAAAGGATGGACTGTGCAAGAAAAAACTTGTCTAAGGGCACTCACGACAAAAGAGGGGTACTGTCTTCCTTTCAGATCACAGCTGGGCTTCAATGGTAGGATATGGAGCAGAGAGTGAAAGTTCAGGCCTTGGTGACAATGAACTAAAGGTAATTTACATACGGGTAATTACAAGTGCACTCAAAATAAACAGTGGGTTGCTTTCCCAATGGAAAAGCAAACATTGCAATGAAAAACTATACCTTTTTGTTCAAGTGAAAGGAATTTGTTTCCAGACATAATTTCTTCAACAGCAAAGAAAACTTTTTGAAAGAAATGATAGTATTTTATAATACTAACTGCATTATTTAAAACTCATTTAATTTTACTATAGTAAGAGGAAAGCTTACCAAAGGGGTCATGAATCAAGAGTGTTCTTATAAACATTAATTCAGTAAAGTAGGTGTTATAAAATACATTCTCTGGGTTTCTAACATGCTTTGAAAAATAACACGGATCATAACATGAAAATACATACACATAATATGAATTATACAAATAAGTAAACAGAAGTTGCACAAATAGATATATCAGCTCTACCCCTATGACACATATTATAAAACCTTCACAATGAAAGTAGACTGAAGGCATCGTATCATTTTGGGATGCACTTCTTAGTGGCATGATACAGAGAGTTACCTTATAAATTTAGACTTAGCTATACAACTAAATAGTGGATGTAATCTACTAAAAAAAAAGGGCTAAACCTTTGTCTAGCTCTTTTAGTAGTGTAGATATAACGAGTGCATGTTAAATAACTTCACTTTAAAGAAAACCAACTGACTCACAGATAACAGACTCTGCAGTTTATCTAAATTCTGCAGAGTGCTTAGAAGTCGCTATACATACCCCAACAGCATTTTACATCTACCTTGAATAATAGACTATGACACTGAGATAATATCTATGGTTCACAACAAACTTGGACAACAACCAAGTCTGAATACATGAAAGCACTCGTAGAAGAAAGTGAGGGAGGTACGCTGGAACCGAAACATGGCTGGCAGAAATACACAGATATCAGTTCTAATGTCAAGGAAACACAAACCACTTTGTATTATTTAGAGTGTGAGCTGAGAGAACAAACAGGGGCAGGTACATGGTGTCCTATTACTACAGAAGCATCTTCTGTGTTAGAGTTTATTTTACTCAGAAAACTGCAAATAAATACTGATAAGAGATCACGGTGTGTCTGATAATCTATGACAACAACTGAACACCGTCCCTGCAGCCGCAGGAGAAGCCTGCGCGTCCTGAGCTCTGACCCCCGCGCCTTTATCTGCGTGTGCGTTCTCCACAGGCCAAGCAAACAAAGGCCAAACGATGATTTACACATGAATCAACTTTCTTCGCAGCGCAGGCACCAGAGACGTTTCTTCTCTGCTGCTGAGAAAAAGGCGGCCAGGCCCAAGCTTGTCTCGCTAGCAATCGCACAAGTGAAACAGGGCTTTGCGGGAAAATGGCAGATCAGCAAAGGGAAGCTGCTCTGGATGCATGATAAAAATGGCAGCCACAGAGGACCAGATGAATATTGAGTCTGAAAACAGGCCTGACAGTAACCATGAGTCTTTATCCTATTCAAAACAGGGAGTGTCATACAAACTGAAATGGAGATACAATCCCGATAGAAGATTATACAAGATGCCTGGGTGGGTATCTTTAAAGACTTCAACCTTTATTTGAATACATGTAGACACATGGATCCTCTGCACCCAGATCATATTCAGAGGACCTACAGTTACGCCACATGAATGTCGAAATGACGTGTGGAGGGCACAGTGCCCACTTTGATAATGAGATAGAAATCCATCATTTAAATTAAAGGATTTAGATTAAAAAAGCCTTGTTCATGAAAAACTGGGTACACATTTTATACCACGAAACTTGTAAAGGAAAAAACAATGTATACAGTATATTTTTCTTCAACCCAGAACCCATGGTACTTAGGTCAACTTTTATAAACTCATTAAACTATCAAAATATTGCTGTAACCTCTCTTACAAGAACACATAATAAACAGTACTTGCTCTGGCTCATTTAACGGAGGAAAGGGGATTTATTATTAAATTTGTGCTAATAGGCCATTCCAAAGATGATTATGAGATCTTCCAACAAATGACAGTACTAACTAAACCAATAAAATTCATTCCCCTCATCACTTCTGTAGTTTTGTGCCTGCCATATTCCGTCTGCCTCCTGGAACGCTTACCTTCCTACTCAACAACGTGTCTCTCTGCTTTCCTTCAAATGCGGTTCAAAGCTCACTGTTCAGGAGGCTTTACCTTAAAGCTCCAGTTGCGGTGTGGTGCTTAGAAATTGAAGACCATCAGTAATGCTGCTAATTATGTACAGGGACTGCCAATGCACAATGGTGGGCCACAATCTTTAAAATAAACTTTATTCATGAGTTGTGAACATAGGAAATGTGGTATAATTTGTGGTTCATAAAAGGAAAATTTGAATTCTTATTCCTTTAGAGTCCAGATACGATCTGAAAACTCCATACCACAATCTGTCCTCTGAGACAATGCCCCAAATAACATGAGTTATGGGATTAAGTCATATCAGTCCTTGGGGATGAGCTACTTGTATAGAACTGGCGGGGAACAGGTTTTTGATACTATTTGTTTATCTCTACTTGTTACAGCGTTAGTTTTTTATTTTTTTCTACCCTTTCAATTGCTTCCCTTTGCTCTTTTCTCATTCTGTCTTCTTCCTTTTGGTTGAAACTCTCTTTTGCTCTATCTCTCTTCCCAGTAGCCTATTTATTTCCCTAGCTTCTGGGTATTTAGTAGTTTTTTAAGTCAACATTAGAATTTTCCTTAAACTGTAAGCTCCCAACGGGTGAGAATCATACCTACCATTTCCACAAATCTATAACCCTTTATAGTGCCTAAGACAGCGTTAACCATTCAGAATATTCTTGAGAACTCGCAATCAACTGGGTATAGGGGGGATGTACTCAACATAAGAAAGCACACAGATAACATCATACTCAACAGTGAAATGCTGAAACCCTTTCCTCTAAGATCAGGAACAAGGCAAGGATTCCCATTCTGGCCACTTTAAGTTAATAAAGTATTGGAAGTCCTAGTCAGAGCTATTAGGCAAGAGAAGAAATGAAAGACATCCAAACTGGAAAAGCAGTAAAACTGTCCCTATTTTCAGATGACATACTATACATAGAAAACTTCAAAGATTCCAGCAAAAAACTGTTAGAATCAAATTAATGAATTCAGTAAAATTGCAAGATACAAAACCAAAACACAAAAATCAGTTGCCTTTTCATATGCTAATAATAAACTATCAGAAAGAGAAATTATGAAAATAACCTCATTTACAGTAGCATCCAAGAGAATGAAACACTTAGGAATAAATTTAACCGGGGAGGTGAAAGATCTATACATTAAAAATTATGAGAAATTGATGAAAGAAACTGAAGGCACAAAAAAATGAAAAATATATTCTGTGTTCATGGATTGGAAGAATTTCTATTGTTAAAACATCCATAGTACCCAAAGCGATCTACAGATTCAACACAACCCCTAACAAAATTCCAATGGCACTTTTCATAGAAATACAACAAACAACCCTAAAATTTGCGTGGAGTTACAAGACTCTGAATAGTCAAAGCAATCTTGAGGAGAGAGAAGAACAAAACTGGAGGAATCACACTTTCTGATTTCAAAATATATTACAAACCTATAATAATCAAAATAGTACAGTATTGGGATAAAAACAAACACATAGATCAATAGAACAGAACAGAGTTCAGAAGTAAACCTGTGTATAGAGGGTCAATTAATTTTTGACAAAGCAGCCAAGAATACACAATGGGGAGAAATAATCTCTTTAACAAATGGTGTTGGAAAAAATGGAAACCATTATCTTGAAGAGATATCTGTACTCCCATGTTTACTGCAGCATTATGGACAATAGCTAAGGCATAGAAACAACTTAAGTGTCCATCAACATGGTTATACATACTCAATGAAATATTATGCAGCCTTAAAAAGAGGAAAATCCTGTCATTTGTGACAATATGGATGAACCAGGAGGACACTATGCTGAGTGAAATAAACCAATCTTAAAAAAGAAGAAATGGGTGAGTTGCTAGGGGCTGGGTGGGGGGAGAGGGAGGGGTTGGTAAAAGGATACAAAAAAGAAAGAATATTCTTGAGAGAGGCCTACTGTTGAGGACTCTTAATGCATTTTCAAAAGTCAAGCCACAGTTTTGCTATTGATATTCACTGGCTTATTGAGCAAATTTACAGGTAAATTCATAAAACACTTATTTCACACCTAGAGATGAATTACATGACAATTAGACATGAGAGCATCAAACGTCACTTTCAGTGACCTCAAAGAGATAAAAGTTTGGATTCCTATTCCTTTCTTAGCTTTCTTCATGTTAGTAAATGACACCACTCTGATGTTCAAGGTAAAAATCTAGGAATCAGCCTTTATCCCCTCACTTCCTCTCACTTCCCACATCCAAAGGATTAAGACATATCGGACACTCCCCAATTCCACTACTATGATCATTCAAGTCACCAGTCTTCTGCCTTGGCTACAGTAATAGCTCCCTAAGCAGTCAGCTGCTTACATTCTTGCTTCCCTACCAATCCATTTTCTTTCTATAGTCAGATACTATCACTCTCCAACTTGAGAACCTCCAGTGGCATCCCACTGTACTCAAAGCAAAACAGAAATGTGGGCTCCAGGTCTATGTGTCCCTGTACAACCTGGCCCTTGCCTTTATCTCCTCCTTGCTCTACATGCTTTAGGAGCACTTGCCTTCTTTCTGTTTCCTTGGTCTGTGTAGAGTAAATCTGGATCTTCAAGTCTGAAGTAAATTCAGCAGCCTTTTCTGAGGGTAAAGGCAATATACTTAGCATAATTCAGGACCTGTTAGTTCCACTTAGAAACGCCCTCAGTGTCATTACAAAAACAGCAGATTATTTTTATTCCCACAAAATGAATATTCACACTGGAACAATTTTAAGCCCAATTTCATTCTTTATTGGTTGTATTCAGATATGTAAAATGAATAATGGAAGATTGTAAACATGTGTTTTGTACATTTCTAAATATGTAAAAATTATGAGTTTAGAAAGGGACAGACTTTCTCAAGAACTACAGTCAGACTTCTGTTTATATAAATACAAGGGTAGACTGTACACCTTATAATGCTGAAAAGATATACTTTCATTTATAATTGTACTATTTTAAATAATTGTACTAAATATTTTTCTTACTTGGGATTTTAGAAAAGTGCTTTATGAGAGGAAAGTGACTTTCTTTTGGCTCCTTATGGGAGCATCCGGAATGCCAGTGTTGCAGGACTTCCATTGTGATACACAAAATGCTGACATTGATTATACACTTGAAAATGATGAACTGTTTTCCTTATTAGTATGGGAAACATTATAAACCCTTAAAATAAGATATTTAGCATAGATTTTATCTGACAGGATGCTGATAATTTCAAACCCTCTAGAATCTTGAAGAAGCCAAACTAGTCTAAGAAAATGAATATAGACTGTCATTATTACTGGGTAATACCTGTCAATAACAATTTTATTATAGTTTTTTAATCAACTAAAAAGTACAGAATATAAAGAATCATAATAGAGAAATAAAAAACCCCAGCAAATTAAATTTTTGCTATGGGAAGTAAAGAGTAAAGACAAAAATTTAAATGTAAAAAAGTAATTTTGGATGATAAAGTGAACTACTGTAGAATTAGAATGTTACTTGAGAATTTGTTCCAAATGGCAAATAGTAGGAGCTGAGGACTCATCTCTGTAAAAACCTTTATGTATAATTAAAACTATCTCCAACATTTGATCAATAAAAAGGATGAATTACAACTCTAATCAGAAACTGAAAATACCATCAGACTTTATATGCTATTAAAAAATAAAGCAAAATTTGGTTTATAGAAAAAAATGTGGACTTGTAGTAGCTGTTTCTTCTCAGAATTTTCCGTAACTTTTCAAACGAGCTCTTACACTGAATAAGAGACTCAAAGCTCAGGAAAGATACCACTTTAATGCCTGGACTCTTTTTTTTAATCTTTAAAGTGATTGGTTGGTAGCTGAAACAAATGATCATTTAAAGGTAAACTCTAAAAGGGAAGAAAGAAAAGAATTAGTTTGGAAAAGGGCCAAGGTTGAAGGCAGTGTGAAAAAAGTACAAATGTTACAGATGTACTAAATCTTATTTATTTCAGTAGATAGAATAGAAATGGTAAGTATGTAGGCACAGTAATAAACATTGATCAAGGAGACAGTCACTTTGAGGAAGAGCTGAGTGAGGCTTGCTGAAGCTCAGTTTATTTTATTATTCTCTTGCACAGGTGGGTCTAAGTCCTGTTGAAAATAATCTCTGAATCTTAAGGAAGTATTTCATAAGGGCATTATTAACTATTGGTTCTAAATTACAAACACACATACGAAAAATCTAATGGTTCCAAGCTATTTTCCAGATCTGGATTGGGCATGACAATGTTCAATTTTTTTAAATGATGGAACTCAGAACAATATGAACTAAAGGGTTAACCACGTTTGCACAGTAGTTTTGGCAAAAGGTGTGACAAAAATGTGGTTATGCATGACTGATATTCTAGTGCGTATAAAACATTTCTCAAGATAATAAGGAAAAGAAGAAAAAACAAGGATGATGGCTCAGGAATACTTCACACAATAATAACCACAAAATTTAGTCTAGGATTAAACTGGGCTTAACTTTGAAGAAGAGAATTTAAAAATCTCCTTATTTACAAGTAAACTATAATTTGCAAGTATGATGTTGGGCATTAGCTATTACTAATCTTTAATATAAACCTACAGAAAATCACAATCTGATTTGACTCTTTTAGTTACACTACAAGAAGCTTAATGTGTGACTATGGACATTACCTCAGTCTCCTTCATTTCTACATGGTCTCTTTGTCATTTTAGCCACGGCAGAAACCAAACCAAACCAAACTTCATTTTATTCAGTAATACAAATACATACGAAAAATAGTTGTCTCCAGATACTGAAGTGTAACATTTTTCTACTATCACTTGATAAAGGCAAGGTTTTCAAAATTAAAAGAATATCTTTCATTTTCTTCTAGTCCCATTAAGTTTTTCTACTTTACAATCTGGGTTTTTATATATAGCCAGTAGAACTGACATTTCAAGTGTGAGGGTATTTTAAATACAATAATTTAAAATGGATTGTTTTTAAGCGGCACTGCTCTCTGACACTGATATTTTGTTTTCGGATACTGAATATAAAGCCATTTCCTCAAGATATTTTGTGTTCACCATAAAATATTTAAAATGTCTCATTTCCAAGAGTTCTGGTGGGAGTTCATGACAGATGTGTTACTTCTTTTTTTTTTTTAACAGCATTATTTTGTCTAATTAGCACTGATGAGTTACCCATGGCAGTATGAACTTACTGCGAAGAAAGAAAAGTAGACCAGCTTCTTTAGAGAAAAGAATAAACTGGGATCAGGTGGAAGAAAGGCACTTATTTATTTATTTTTTACCAAGTATTTTGTGGCAAATGCCCACAAACGGCTCAGACAGTTCATTTATTGATGCATCACCATATGATCAATCCAATTGCCTTTAGTCTCAAACAGAGAAAACCTTGGAACACAGCAAAGCATTCTCCAGGTGTTAGCTTAGGTTTGTCATTATTTCCTATTTATAGACTCTGTCTAGTAAAAGAAGACAAATTACTGTAAGTGGGGGTAAATGTGATTAAATGAGTCCTCTGAAGATAAGAGGGTACATGGACAAGGGTCATTAACACAGGTGACCTTTCTCTGCCCAGATCATATTTTTATTTTGTGGATTTGGAAAAAAAAACCCACAAAACAAAACAAACTACAGAGCACGAATAATTTCTACTACATATATCCAAAGAGAGACAGATCTCTTTTATCCCAATAAGCATTTTCATGCTTTTGCAGTATTTTAATAACACACTGCTGGTGCCAAAATACTCTCAGAATACACTAAGAACAATATTGGAGAAATTATTCATCCCAAGGAGGCTAATCAGAAACACTGAGGAAACGTGGTTATAATCAGACCAGATAGAAGGTCTAGAATGTAAATTAGTGGATACCAAGATTGTCTGAATCAAATGAAAAGTTTAAATTTGTAAAGTTTCAATTAAAACATCTACACTCTTTCTTTCACCCGATTGTAGCCCCATATGGCAAGGTCAGCCCTTTCAGTGAACAAACAGCTCAGTCGCCTCCAGTGTGGCTGTTATCTTCCTCAACAAGGGGAGACATTTGGCACAGCCTAAAGCTGGGGCATGAACCCTGGCTAAGCTGAAGACATTTATCTGACAGCATCAGCTGACACTCCACAAACACATTTGCTCTCCATGACCTCAGAGCATTCGTGATTAATCAAAAATGTATCTTGGATCTTGAGAACAAGCTACAACGAGGCACACACAAAAAAAGAACATGCTCTCGATCTCGCTTATCGACTCAAGAGGTATATTGAATTTAGAAATAGCAAATAGAATAAAATGATCAATATGTTCTCACTTGTCCATGGAAGAGCAAACTTTAGCCCTCAAGCAAAAGACATTGATCATGTAAATGTTTCTGAACTGCTTTCAAGCTAAAGAATGCCAAAGGTACGTGGCTTATTGGGGGTGGAGAAGGGGGCCAACCAAAAAGGAGCATTTGCTTTAACTTAAAAAAAATCTGTAGCTTGGAGACATAAAGTATGTTTGCAGTGTGCTATATGTTTAAAAACCTGTGTGTTCCACTTAAAACCTTTTTTGGTAACGTGTTGCCAAATGTTCTTAATAAAACATTATAAAAGAGACTTTAAAACTTAATGAAGGAACATTATTTGTGCAGAGCAAACTCCCTGCCTCAATTTAAATGAGACACAGTTATAACATATCCCCCATGTACTGTTTACAGTTTATAATTTATAATTTATGTCTCTTGGTTCAAACTCACTATTTTCTGCAGTCATCTGCTAAGTAATAAGATTAGCATGTGAATATTGTATGTAATATTCTGCTTCCCGACATGGTAGAATTTAGTATATTTTAATTTTTTTTTGTACTTTTCACTTTCTAATAACAATACTGAACTCTAATTAAAGCAATGGGAAATAGAAGTCATCTGCCCCACCCCTGGTAATACGAAAATGATTATTATTAAAAACATATCTACAATTGAAATTATTAAACCCCATTCTTGCCTGGTTACCCACTGGTTAGGTTACAGTTGTTCACGATCCTACGGCAGATCGTTCCACTAAAGAAAAACTGCTTGTCCTGGTCCCTGTTGGCATGGCAAACAAACTTTCATAGCATGTGCTCACTCTATAAAATGGTGGTACTAATTAGAAGAGATAAACTCATGCTGAGACATGATATGAATCGGCTTTATGTATCTACTAAGCTCACAGCAGTGCGAGATTTATACTGTTGTTGCTTTAAACTAACACTAAACAGAAAATTCAGCTTCTAAATCTGTACGATAAGCAAGCAAAAGTGATTGAGTTGAAAAAACAAAACCTCAGCCCCTCATTTTCGGTTTCACTTCTTAAAATGTTTCCTGTGCACTCAGAGGTTGCCCGGCATTTCTCTCCCATATGTTTACCTAACTTAAATTCTTCAAACATGAATTGCAAGTACCAGATAGCACAGCTGTATGTTTTGACATCCGTGGTGAAAATGAGCAGAAAATCTAACTGTTCCATATCAAGAAGTATTTTTACTAGTGCTAATGTGCCTTAAATACCTTGTTCCACAGATGAGTGGCCTGGCACCTGCTGCATGAGAAATAGCCAATTACTGTTCAGTGTCTCTAATTTTCTGATTCAATTAGCATGCTTCAGAGCTTTCCAGTTTAATTGCAAACTACTTCACAGTTAGCTCTCTGATTAATCATTGCCCATCTGCAAGCCATCGGAAAACTTAGTGGAACAAATTTGTGTACTTTGGAATGCTGGGAGCTTAGCAAATCAAACTTGTTTTGGTATATAAAGCTTTAATTTTGTTTGCCCTTTTCAGCTGCACTTGTAAGAAGCTCTGTACTGATTAAACAGGAAGTCCAGACAATAATATGCTACATTATGCATATAATTACTGTAAATACAACCGAGATTGTAGAAACATCATTTAAGGTTAGGCTCTAACATGAATGGAGAAAGAGGTCAAGAAAACACATTTGGAATCAATTTCTTTCCATTATGACCAAATGTAAGTATCAAGGAAAAAAAAAATCTGTGTGACACACAGTGATGTCATTACAGCACCTGTTCCCCCGAAGGCATTTTAAATTCTGGCTTTTCATGTATTCATAAAATCTTTCTTGTTATTTAATTAGTAAAGTACTAAGTTTTATAAGCTTTGTTGACAAAACATATATTAGGGATTTTAAAGCAAACTGGCACCACATTGTTTATGCTTCATTTTCCAAGCTTTCTTGCTGGTCCACTAAACGTATGAATGATAATGTCAGAAAACAAAACTGTTTTAATCGAGCTTTGGCTGGAGTTTAGATTATATCTTAACCCATAATCATGATTTCTTCATTTGTGAACAACGAAACATGCACTGCATATTTTGTTCACTCCTATGAAAACCACAGAGGGGCTTTTGCATTGTATGAGGAAGGAGGTTCTATAAAATTAGCTCCAAAGTCCTTTCCACTGCTCGGTTTCTGTTCACATTTTACAAAATCTGGAATTATTCTAATGTAATACATTTTACGGTATAATTTTTAAAAGCTTCTAAATACATCTACTATATAAAAGCTTCTCTTTTCAAGACTAAGTTGTAAACTCAGCAGGGCAGGGACCCGTATCTATCTTAGCACTGTATCTCCGGAGCCTCACGGAAGGCCTGCATATCCGTGATGCTCGATTACTATTTTGGATGAAGGAAATGGAAGCAGTACGGGCTCTGAATTTTCTATGTCATGTCACTGTGCCAGGTTGGGGACTGTGTTCTCCTTCTGTAACCTTGACAGGATGCAGTCATGTTATCTCATAAAGATGTTGACAAATATCATCATTCTATAAATACTTGGCTTCCAGAATAATACAGAGAGAAGAGAGCTTTGCTAATTATGATGTCTTGTAATGATGTGCTATTAACAACAAATAACAAAAATTAGAATTTTCCTGTCTTTTCTGAAGATCCTTCCCATGTTATGGAAATGTGTAAAAGCTGAAAGTTAAAACCCAACTGATAGCTCTAAAAATAACATTAACGTTGGAAAAATGGTCCCTGGAAATTGCACGATGAAAAAAGTTCACTTAAAAAAAATTTGCTGATAGAGATACTCAGTGTGGAGTGACTTTCTGACTCTCTTTAACAGTAGACACACGTGAGGCTGAGATTCCATGAGCACTCAAGTAGTTTCTATTCTGTCTCTGCTAAGGGCTGTGAAACTCAAGTGGGCTGACTTGAAGCTTCTCTGAACTTCAGGGGAGGCAGCCAATGTAAGAAATGCTGAGCAGGCATAATCTGATCACAGCTCAGGCAAGTGAGCAGGCTTGCTGCCACATTCTGCTGCCCACGAGCATGGAAGCACGGCTGGAATCCCCACTAAGATCAAATTACAAAATAATCAAGCTTTGTGGCCAGGCGGGCACGAGAGGCGATGCTGAGGTCATGACATAAATCAGAGACTAGCCTGGGCAAAACTGTGAGGTCAAAAATAGCATTTTTTATTCCACACTTACAGCACGGTTCTCTATGGAAAACAAACTGTTAATGATGCTTACTTAGTCTTGTAATTCAGGAAAGGGCAAATGGCTCTCCCCACACAAGCTCCCACCAATTGAGCCTTATGTTTAGAGATAAGCAATTATGCCCCCAACATCAAAGAGAAACAATAAGCTGTCCAAAATGGAATGTAGCCAAGGAGAGACCCAACTGGGCCTTGCTCCCTGCCCCGGGGTTTTCAGTCCTACCTCTACTTCTTAACCACTGTGTAGCCGAATGTCTGTGTACATCAGAGAGTGATGATGGAACAACTGAGTGGATAATGAATGAAAATGATTGCAGAGTGCACTGAAAACGCTTAAAGGACCCAAATATGATTTGAGAGGGTGGCACATCTTGGGCCAAGAGAGTTATTTCCAGAAATTATCCCATTATGCAAAAAGAGCAGAATATTCTTTGGGAAGCTGGCTGATGTAGATGGTTCTAATAAGGCACCAAACCTCAGACAATGATATTCTATAGACAAGTGTTACGCTTGTATATGATTCCCAACCTGCTCTAGAAATTACATTCTAGTTCCTGAGAAGTTTCATCATGATTGCCTGTGTTGTACTGTATATAAAAGACATTGAAATTACAGAATATAGTTAGCCTTTCCATAGGATAAAAATATAAATGTCAGGGTGGAGATTTTTAAGAGGACAACTGCAGAATTCCTGGGGAACTACGGTGTGGTAAACTTTTGCAGTGGCAACCATAATCAAGGTGGGCAGAGGAACTATTTCGAAGACAACAGACAAACAAGCAAAAACCTAAACGCAGTGTAACCAAAGCTTTTTGGTAAACAATAGAAGCAGGCATACCAACAAATTGGTGGCAAACCATTTTGTGAGTACTTCCAAGAGGGGCCTCAGGGAAATACTTGTAGGTGGGTCAGTGTGAACTGAGGGCTATGTGTTAAGTTTTTCACTTGTCCCCCAGTGTACTGATGATTACATCAGTAATATCTTTCTTAGAGATGAAAAAAAAAAGTCTACCTATTTGCACACTACAAATTCAATGAGCGTTTTTAACTTTTAAAAGGAAAAGTATGTGACTACAGAGTTCACAAGAATTTTTAAAAAATGAAAATAAAGGCAAAACATAGTTGCTTTTAGATAGGAAATCTTACAAGAGATATGAAATTTAACATCTACTGTACTTTAAGCCTGTATCTTATTGATAATTTAAAATTATAATTAGTGTTCTTGGGACCGAATGCTACACAGAAAACTAAATATGCACATATGTATGAGATGTGAGATGCTGCTGCAGGAGAGAAATACCCTATTTTTAAAGCAAAAAAAAAAAAAAATCCTGCTGAAGTCTATCCTTTCATTTATATGTCTCATGTAAATTACACATAATTTTAAATCTTCAACATGTTGAAAATGGCCAGGTCTCATGGCACTTCTTTATTATCTTCCATTTTCACTTGGCCATGGCAATGAAGGCTTTCTAGAGATAATTAGGGATTGAAAATCATATACTTTGAATTGAACCAAGAAATGACCACTAGAAAAAAATTAATTTTTATTTATACAATCTGGTAAAAAATATATACATATAATTTTTCTACTTTAAAGGCATTTTCTTATGCAGTAACACCACAAAAATAGCTTAAGTTTAAAATAGTGGATTTCCCATATGGTTAGTCCACAGCAAGATAAAGTTGTAAATGAGGGGACTATGTGAAGAAAACATAAAAAAGCCTTAAGGGCACATACAAAAAATGTGATATTGCATGATTTACATGCACAATTTTATTGCCCAAAATTCAAAGAAAAAGCTTAATATGTCGTAATTTAAACTGTATTTCACATCAAGTATTCCTGATTACGTATTTAACTCTAAGATGCATAACTCAATTTAGAGCATAATGTGGGAGAGGAGTTAGTAAGAATCTAACCTTTTGCATTTCTTGACTTTTTTGGGCTTGTGGTAATGCTGTATTTATAGAGATTCTACACTTTCAAATTTAAGTCTTGAAATGTCAGAAAAATCCCAAAGCTGAGATCTCACAGAAGGTGATTTTTAACAGTCCTTAAAAGTAAAGACTTTATGATCTTCTGACAACTGGAGCTTTCACATTTTAAGATTTAGAATTTTCAGTCCTAATATTACATAAGCACACACACTGGTATGCTTTTAAAGATTCCATCATCTTTGATAAACCTGGAAAGAAGCGGAAAATAAGAAAATAGAAAAGTTGTGAAGTTCAGTAACATTATAGAAGTACAGATATAGAGCAGCAAAAGACTTGACTTTAAAAGTCTTCATATTTAAACGTGGTCCCCTGTAAGACATATCTTCAATGTAAAAGAGATCACAACATCCAGTTAATATTTGATTATTTACAGTAATAAAACATGTAGATCTCCCAGTATTTTGGAGCTGGAACTTGGATGAGAAAATAGAAGCCAAGAGAGGCTAAGTGACTTGACCAAGATCCCACTGCAAGTTAGTTTTAGACTTATGTCTAGAATATGTCAGGTCTCTTGTCTCCAAGTTTCTTCACCACTCTCTCATGGCTAAAATTTTATACATTATTCTTGGAATTCATTTATTTTCAATGTAATCAGTGTGACTACGGGCAAGTCACAAACTCTATAGTTTTTTCATTACTTTCAACTCAACAAATATGTTTCTACCACCTACCTGAGCCAGATGTAGAGATTACAAAGCTGACATGACATGGGTTAATCCCATTTTATAGTTTAGTGAAGGAGAGAGAACTGGTAAAGGAATATCATTAGAGGTATCATTAATTTGACTAGAACGTCTTTGAAGTCCAGGGTGCCGTTTAGTTTCTGATCAGCAAGATTAAGAAAGGGTCTGAACTACATAAAGTCTAAGCCCCTTTCTGAAAAAATCTGAATTTCACTTTCCCCTCTATTCTAATTTCTTTGATGGACTTTTTGATAAGTAATTGATAAGACCAAAGTTTCTAAATATTGAAAGTGATTTCAATGGAATACAGAAATATGTCTATGAATGTGCAACAAACAAAGCCTTTTATGTGCAAATAAGTTTGTGAAATTTTGGGTTTCTTTGGTATAGGCCTTTAATGTGTAAATGTTCATTGTAACTCCAAGAGGAAATTTTAATATGCAGTGTTTCCCTTTTTTTCATTAAGAAAAAAACTCCCCCAAAGGACCTTCCATTACTATCTTTCTACCTCAGGATTAGTTTTCTAAGAAGCCTAAGTTTGGGTAACTCGAGCCCCAGTATTCTCTCAACTGGTCTCCATCAACATATCCTACACATGGGCTGGCTAGTTAATCCTCATATAATGTTGCTGTCATTGTATTTCCCTGTTCAAAAACTTCCAGTGATTCTTTGCGGCCTGTAAACTGAAGTTCCTCCTCCTTAGGTTCTCTAGACACTGCTGGCACATTTCTCTTCAACTTTCTCTCTCACAATTTCCTTCAACAGACTCCAGCCAAACTGTCACTGAAATTACCAAGCTCTTCCTGTCTGGGCTCCCACTACTTTTCTCTGTTGAGCTAGCTTCCACCTTTCCATCACATTACTTACTGATGACTTCTCTGATAAAATCAGCTTAGACTCTGTCTTCTCAATAAATGAACAGAGTATGCAACCTCTGACCTCGTTATCTAACCACTTTTCCCAAAATTGTTATGATCTTCTCTTTTTATTTGCATTTCTCTTTTATGTGTACATTTTATACCTCTTTTGGCTACACTGTGTAAGCTCACTGAGGCCAGGCACGGGCTTTTGCTTGCCAGAATTTAGCACGTTCTCTTATACCTAACATCATTTCAAAGGATGGGAATGGTGAGACTATTAGTGAGAAAGTAAAAATCAGAGAAAAGAGAAGGACCTAAACCAGGAGCCGAAATGTTCATTTACAAACTAAATGCATAATGGTTTAGAAATACATCAACCAAATTTCCCAAACATCAAATGGTGACGGCTCAGGCAAGAGTTTTCAACCTTGACTGTTGCCATATCCTAAATGTATAACACAACTGAAATATTTATTTAAAACTGAAACTCTCCTATTTAATGTTTTCTTAATTTAAATATTCTTGAAGAGCTTCAATTTATTACACATAAAAGAATACTTTTAGTTCCAAAAGAGATTTCCACTCCAATGAAGAAATTTTCAATAAAGAGGGTGATCCTTCTTATTTGTAAGTATTAAACAAATACTTTAAAAGGTCATCTATTATAATTAATAAATTGATTTGATGAAACTGCCAAATACTTAACAGTCTCTGTAGTGTAACTTTAGACTGCAGTGTAACTTATTTTTTTTTTTTAACATTCTTCACAATTGATTTGGTCTTGCCCATTAAAAAAATGAGTGTTGCTCAGTAATACTGGCACTGCAATTGTAAATTATTCTGAAATTTGGGTAATATTTAACTTCAAGTGACACAAGCTCTTAGTGAAAGAAAAGTTCTAATTTTTAGATATAAAAAATTGCCTCTTTTAGCAACTGAAAAAAACAGCTTCTGAAAAAGTTTTGATTAAGCAAAAAAAGTTTTTTAAAAGTAAAATATCCATTTTTAACCACAGATGAAAATGAACTCCTTTTAAAGTACAGAAATAACACTGCCCTTCCTGAATATCTGAATATGCAGTATTTCTCTTTTACGCATTGTATTATATTCAATAGTTTGGCAGTTCTTATAAATGTGATTAACTATGTCCATTACTTGAGTTAGCATGTGTATACTTTCTTCTCTTTTTTAACCCTTTATAGAGGAGGTGGAAGGTACGAGCCATGACAGCAATGACCCTGTTGGTCTCTTCACCACTGTACCCCAGGGCCTAGGACTGTACTGCGTACATCATGGATACTCAATAAATACTTGCTAAATAAATGAATTGCTAGAATATATGCTCCATGAGGAGAAGGAACATACTTGATAGTTTCATTAATTACAAATGTGGCCCTCTGGATTCAGAGTTGTAGTGTCTGAATTCTGGCTGCACCATGCCATAGCTGCGAGACCTCTTCAGACCTGTTTCCTCACCTGCTAAATGGAGCAGAACAGAAATAGGATCTGCCTCGTACAGTGATTGTGGTGACTCATCCACAAAAATACTTGCACACAGGGAACCGCCCCATATGTGCTGGCCACTATATCATCAGCAACAGCATCGTTATCTTCTCCATTTGTCTCATTTGCCACTTACCTCCTGTTCCAAGCACATAGCATATGCTCAGTAAATATTTGTTAAGTGAAGAAATGAATCAATGAAGTGCATCTGTATCTGTGTACAAATAGGTCTGATTACCCTCAGTAGACTTCTAGCCAAGATTTAGACAAACAGCAATTTTTAAAAAAGACTCAAAAACTAGTGTGACTGAATTACTCTTATCTGACCTGCTATTTGGCGATCTAGCTACAAAGTCCTGGTTACTCTCTAGTTCTTGGGCAACAGGTGTTCTTTCTATTTCCTTTTTGAACTTGTGGTACTGCCTAGCACAGAGGTTTGTATCATTTCTACTAAAAAGAAAAAAAATCATATTTAGCAATCAAGTCACATAAGGTAAAATCTGAAAACAAATGAAGAGACATTATAGAATGGGTAAATGTTAGAATTCTCATAATATTTAACTACATTATCTTAACAAATCCAGTTTGCAGCATTTATATTTCTTGCAATGTTGCTATACATTGAAGTGTCATAGTGAGAATCATTACTTCTACACTTTCTAACTTAAAACTGCAGTAAAAATTATGTAAATAGCAACTAAAGAGTTATATTTCTGTGAACTGCCTTACTGGGAGTGGACAACAAAAGTCAGTCTCAGGTTGTATTGCTTTGAAGGAATTATTTTAGATCTTATATTCATAATATTTTTCATCAGAAATGTTCTCTATTAAATAATACTGGTAAGTTTCCTAATTTATTTTGAGCTTTACTATGGAAAGATGCTCTCAGATTAGAGTAGCATTGTTATAGTAAAGGTTTATATTAGTTCCTTTTAATTTATAAAAAATGAACATGAACTTCAGCAGCAAAGAGTTAATCATTTTTTATTAAAACAAAATAAATAGTGAATAATCATTTTAACTGGGTGAAGAAAAGAAGGAATGAAGACAGACAAGAGTTAATCTTAAATTCCTCTTTTTACTTGTGCACATTCTTTGGGCAATTATTTTGTTTCCACTGTAGTTTCCAAAATGAAAATAAACTGTAAAAAACTCATAAAATATCCATAAACCCTGGTCCTCTGCATCACACCATCTCCCACGAATGTACTGAAAAAAGAACTGCAGGTCCTAAAAGCTGAAATTAGTGATTCTCGAAGGTTCGCTTGCACACTGCAGACTAAACTAGGGGTACTTGTTGAAAATGCACATTCCTGGGCCACACCCAGGCTTTACTTCTGACGTCTTGGAGTGTGTGGCTCAGAGTCAAATGAGAAAAATGTGTCAAGGTAGAGGACAGAAAACTAACCCGGATTTGTTCTGTCTAAAATCTAAGAACTTTCTTCTAGTTTCTTCTTTCCTTCTTTACCTATTTTTACTTTCCCCAGGCTTGAATATGGGGCTCTAACTGTTTCTCAGATGCATTTCCAACCCTCTTGGAGATTCCAGAAGCAAGCTTAAGTTGTAGCTGCCTGATCATTTTTATACAGACTGGACCTGGGTTGCTGAAATTCCAACCTTAAATTTGAAAGGACTACTAAACCAACATCAGTTTAAAAACATATATAACTCATCTCCCTCAAATATTATAATTGCTATAATGAATTGACTACCAATATGTGTTAGGCACTGAGTTAATTAAGTGCTTTATGTACATTATCAGTTTCTTTGACACATAGGCACCCACCCTGACCCCAACACGAATGCCTCACCGGAAGCAAGAAGGGTGGATAGTTCTGATTCTGCTTTTGCTACTGATTTCTAATAAACTCAGACTTATTCTTTAGCCACTGGGGATGAGTCTCTTAATGAAAAATGAAGGCTGCCAAAGGTGTTGGTGAGAGAAGACTCAGATGTTCAAAGGATGCTTCTCTTTACTCAAGACCAACTGTAATCTTAGGAGACTCTAATTTCCACATAGATAATCTATTTAGTGCTCTGACTTCTCCATTTCTTGGTCTTCAACGACCTCCTCCTCCACTCCACTCCACTCCCCATTCTTGATGTTTACCTCTGGTCACTGCATCACTCTTCTGAAATAATAAATTTAGACACTCCGCCAATTTGACTATAACCGCCTATCCTATTAACAATCTTACTCAAATAATCACATTTTCCAACCTTAAAAAAAATCATATAAAACTTTTAGTCCATTCACTCTCCTTTTTCCCTACTAGACTTTTTCTGTTTTCACTTCCCTCCTTAACTGTTTATTAAGCCTATGGTTCAGAATTTCGATGTTTTCCTAAATGGCCTCGCCTCCTTGTCCACTAAGCGCACTTGCCTAGAAAATCCCATGGTTGCATGAACCCAGCTGACTGGCTTCCCTGGATAACAGGTTGTTGCCCCTATAAACAAATCACCATCAACCATAACTGGGTCCTCAGTACTGCTCAGCTAATGTACTGTCATCTTAGATAATTCTCTAAATGTTATAATGTAAAGGCTTAAAAAGTCATAAAGGCACTAAAGGAAAAGAAATAGAATTTGTGTATAATTGTAGGATGGGACTTAAGGCAAGACAATAATGCCAGGAACTACATGAAAACTTCGCTAAAGCCATTGTAATGAAATACATGGATGCCCAATACATTACATTTCTCAGCCTTCTTTGCAGTCAGGTGTGGCCATTTGACTACATTCTTCACAATGTAATGAGTGTGGGATTTATTTGTGTCATTTCTGGCCAGTGCCTTACAGAAGTAGGTATGACTCCTCCCTGTTCTTATCCTCCCTTCCTGGGATCTAGAACACTGATGAACCTGCATCCCAGCTGTGACCAGGCAGATGACAATTCTGCCTAGGTGATGGTCAAGAACCAAGACAGAAGGAACCTGATCCCTGAATCTGGCTGTGTGGGGCAGTGCCATCCACTTATCTGGAATGCCCACCTTGGACTATTACGTGTGAGAGAAATAAATGTCTATATTCTCTATGTATCTGCGGTCTTTTTTTTTTTTTTTAAGAGCAGCTTAGCTTTACCTTAACTAATATAGGCAGTTTTCTTCTTTTGGCTGGTTTGTCCTTTAAGAGCAGAAACTGGCTTATGCTTCTTTGTGTCTCCTGTGACAAGCACATAGCACTTAAGTTAATGTTAGCTGAATAAATCTTGAAGATAAAATGGTACCTTGCCTATGCTGACTCTTGTGGAAGAACCAGAGGCAAAGAGATAAGAAGAAACAATACAATATGAGAAATATTTCATATGTTACCATATCTGGACACCTTTGAAAACTTTTTGGTCTAGTGATAAAGGGTCTGAGAATGCTTAAAGACATGGAACTAGGAAAAGAGATCTAGAACTTCTCCAAAGGAAGGGAGTAAATGGGGATCATCAACTTCACCAGCAGCAGAAACATCATTCAGTAATACCTTACATAGGGGATACTGGTCTATTTTCCCCCTGGTAATGCTGCTTTATTGTTTTACTGTGTATGATAGCTAGTCCCCAAAGACAGGTACTTCCTCTCCTCCACCCCACTCATTCCCACCATGCACCATGCTTCACGACATGAATGCCTTTGTATAGGCTCCTCCTCTCGAATTTGGGCTGGCCTCATAGCTTTCTATTTGAATACAGAATATGGTGGAAGTGATGCTATCTGACTCTTGAGGCTAGGTCATAAGCCTTGGAGCTGTCTGAGACTTTTGGAGTACTTACTTGCTCTTTGAATGTTCCTTCTTGGAACCTAGAACATGCTGGAGGAAGCCCAACATACATGGAAAGGTCATGTGTGGTGCTCCAGTAGACAGCCCCAGCTGAATTCCCAGCCAGTCTAGCATCACCTGGCAGCCTTGTGCATGAGTCACTTTGGACGACCTTTCAGATGACTCCAGCCCCAACCAGAATTTGACTATAACCATCTGAGAGATCCCTGGCAAGAACATCCCAGCTGAGCTCAGTCAACCTATGGAACTATGAAAGATGATAACAGGTTGTTGTTTTAGGCCGCTATGTTTTTGGCCTCTATGTTTGTTATGCACAAACACATCATTAGAACACTAAAACTGATATAAACCCAAGCCTTGGGGGAAGGGTGTTGTAGCTCAGTGGCAGAGCGCATGCCCAGCATGCACGAGGTCCTGGGTTCAATCCCCAGTACTGCCATTAAAAACACACACATACAACAAAAAAACAAATGAACAAACCAAACCAAGCCTTTGCATAATGTTTTGAAGGCTTTTTGAGCATTCCTTGGAAGTGGTTTGGGCTATTAAAGAACACTGCTTCCCCAAAGCCAATGTAACAGCCTTACTTTTTTCTTGACTTAATGCTTTTTTTTTTTCTCTTAAGTTTCAAAATCATCATAAAAAACAATAGATGTTTGAGAAGGCTATTCAAAACCCTATTCTTCTTTCAATGTGCTTATTTCTGCAGGGGATATAAAACTACGTGTAAAAAACAAATAGACTAAATTATGCTTAACTTCCTAAGAAAGACAAGTTGGAGTGGAACACGCAGTCAAAAAGTAAGTACAAACATATCAGAATGGTATTTTGTAGTGATGCACAGACTGCGATTTGCAGCATTCATTACTAAATGGACATAGTTGGAATGTAGTCATTGTGGTATCCAGTCAGAAGGCATTGCCAGGACCTGGTCTGGTATCTACCCTATACATTCCCCAACAAAATCAGATTCTCTCCATTTAACCATCTCTCAATCTGTGCCACCTCCTCCCAACTACAGCTCTGGGATAACTTTGTTCTGCAAAATCAATCATTTGCTTCCAGAGGAAAGTATTCTAAAGGCTTGGTAATCTTAGAAAAGGGCAAGATCGTTTGAATCCCCGAAATAACTTAACAATCTGTAATGTTTGAATGCAAGGAGTTTAATTTCAAGTCTCAATTTCTATGCCTTCTTCTTATCAACCCCTCTAACATCCAGTGTCTTAAAGCTGTTTTTGGTCTATCACTGCAGTATCCTGACTTGCAGGCATTCCTGTGCATGAAATCTTTCCTGAACCTCCATTAAAACTTCCTTGTGCTCCATTCTTACAGCGATTTCACTAAATAGCTGACTGAAGAAAAAACTCAAGATGACACTCATGGCCAAGTCACATGGATTCTATTTCTGAAAGTCTGTGGATTCTAACCCCTCTCTTCATCTCCACTCTCATTATGGGCATTTAGGCTTTATTACCTTTCGCAGGGACTACAAAAATGGCCTTTAAACTGCATTTTCCCCTATCTTTAGACTTTCCTTCTCAATATATTTCACTCATAGCTGCTAGATCAATCTTTCTGAAGCAGAGCTTTGATAGTTCATGTCCTCACTTAAAAACCTTTGCTCTTCAGGGCTTAAAGAAAAAAATATATACCTTCCCCTCATTAGTCTATCATTTAATGTCCTCTGTCATCTCATTCCCACTTAATTTATAACTTTATCTTCCACTGACTCTCATGATGTGTCTACCAAACTCTCTTCTTGCTACTGTCAATGCTTGTGTGACATATTCTATACTCCTAAGTCCTTGCTCATGTTGACAGGCCTAGTTGAAGTATTCTTCCCTTCTATGAATCTTCAAATCCTCCCTGTCTTTCCAGGTTCAGCTTAATGGACCTCTCCACCCAATGCCCGAATGTCTTGTTGGATCTTTTAATTAGACAAAATCACCCCTTCTTCCAGATTTCTCTATTATTTAAATCAACATCTCCCTTGTGATCCTTATCCCTTTCTCCTTGGATTATTAAGTTTATGAATTTTTATCTCCTTCCTACTGTCCTTTATTCTACTAAGAGCAGAATATTCTGCCTATGCAGTAAATGCTTAATAATCACTGTTGCATGGGTGGGGGTGTTATTATTTCAATATGTTACTCATTCTAGATAATATTTAAATTTACCACTGGTCAGAAAGAGACTAATATGGGGGTGCAGTGGTGAGAAAAAGGAGAGATTTTGTTTTGGTGGGAAAATATGAATCAGAAATACTGCAATGCCTGCAACTGCACACAGCTCTCCTCTATGTTACTTCTTCTCATTTAAGAAGACAAGTTTGGCTAGATCTTCCTGTCACGTTGAGAAAAAGGATACTCCATATCTCCATGTTCACATTTATTTAGTTCTTATTCATCTTTACACTTGTTCTCTTCTCAAAACATAGTAAGAGAAAGCACCACCTCATCTGTCCTCGTGACCACTGGGCCTCTCATTTATATGCTTTTCTCTTGGGTTTTGATACTTTGTGTATCTCTCCCCTTTGCAAACACTTGGGAGTTACCTTGTTTTGGTACGTAGCACCTCTCTCTCTTGCCCATTCGAGTAGCCAATCACTTACTTTCTTTAAATCTTTTGTTTAAAACTTCCCATCTTATTAACAGATGCTTACTTATATCATTTTATGACACTATTATTTAAGTAGGTAAATAATCCTACAAACAGCAAGCTGAATGAAAATCTCACCTCATGTATGATATGGAGCTTTTATATTCTTTAATAAGTGTCGCACATACAATTTCTTTCTACTAGCTATATAATTTTCTTGTTCAATTTTGTGTTTGTGTGATACCTTCATAATGAATTCAAACAATCACCTTAGTGAAAGTTTAATCTTAATGAAAAAAATTTTAAACCAAAATAATGCAGGGAATTTACAGATCACATTGTTTCTTACCACTTCAGCAAGGCACATTTTCCCTAATAACATTGGTACAAGGTAGCATTTTATGCTGTTTTATGTAAAAGTTTTGAGGGGGAAGTAAAATCCCTACTAAGTTGGTAGAATGAAACATATCTTAATACAGGTATTTTAATTTCTCTTAATTAAGACCTTGCAGAGAGTCTGCATTCATGTTCTATGGGAAGTTCATATCCACATATTTAAGGAAGCAGTTTGCTTCTTTTTAAAATGGTTTAACCATTTAAAAAAATGCCTCTAAGACGAGGATCCCATATTACTTTAGAGACATAATCTCATACATATAATATTTTATACAGTAACTTGCAATACATTCCTCAGAGTGAGCCTTGGAGGACTATCTTGGTAAGGATGATTTTCAGAATTTGGAGACTGGGTTCAAGGGCTCAGGGAGGTGAAGTGTGTGTGTTCAGCACAGTCATAAACTATACATGACTGATCTCAAGTTGGATCCCAGGTTTCCTGTTTCTAATTCTTTTTGATTATCCTTTAACAGTAATTTTGCTTTCATGTATTTCTACACTGGCAGCCCCAATACACTCAATTTATTAATTAATTCAAAAGATATTTTTAACGTGCCTGCCTGATTTGTGCCAGGCTCTCTTCCAGATGTTTCTGAGAAAAACTAACAAAGTTCACATTCCAGTGAGGCAGGCTGGAGAGGCCAATAACAAATCATAAACATAACAAATCACCCAAATACACAGGGGGTTGGACTGCCGTAATGTTACAGAAAAACAAAACAACGCAGAGAAGAGGCAGAGATGTGATTTTAAATAAAGTAGTCAGGATAGAAATTATTCAGAAGGTGATGTTTGAACAAAGACCTGAAAGAGATGAGGAGGTGACCCTGGTGGATATTTAAGGGTAGAACATTCCAGGCAGAGGCCAGTGCAAAGAAGCCGCAATCAATCATTCTCTGCATGTCAGTCTCTGATGAAAACAGGAAACTAATGTAGTCAGAACAAAACTCTATAGATGAATACTCCAATATTTGTGATACTTTTTTTTTTATCATATTCTATTTAACACTGATCTAATAATTATTTATAGAGTATAAAGTGTATGCAAGGCATTGAAGGAATAATGATAAAAAGACAGACACAGTTTTTGTCCTCAGGAAGCTTACAGTTTAATGGATGTGGGAGAGACATGTAAATAGATACTATATAGTAATACGCACTATGGTAGGGGGTGCCTTGGGGGCAGAGAATAGAAACACGTCACCTAGATTACAGAAGATGCGATTTTAGAGAGAAAACTACTAGAGATTAAGGTCTTTCATTTCTGCTTCCAACAGCATAGACATTAGATTGTACATAGAATCAAGAAATAAGCGCTTCACATGTGTTTAATCCTCACAACGCCATATGAGGTCAATCCCATTATTACTATCATTTTCTAAGTGAAGGAATGAGAGCACTGAGCAGTAAGGCAACCTGTCTAAGGTGACGGAGATAGAAAGTGTCAGAGCAAGGATATGAACTCAGGCGGTATGGCTCCAGAGTTTGTGCTCTGAACCACTGTCTTACATACTCGTTGAGCAGCAAGCTTGTGCAATAATTTGTTAATGAATAAAGACCTCCAGGTATGTCCTAGCTGCTTGGAGGTAAGGCTTGGTATGGACTATCTGAATACCTTGATTCTAGAATGACTTTTTTTATCAGCGTGATCTAGAATGTAGGAAGTCTGTTTTGTTTAAAAATTAAAATCCAGTCATTGTGTTCATACTATATTATGAACTTCTGACACTGGTATTCACTAGTCCATTAATACAAAAGTCTGCATTAGGAGCAGCTCTTTGGAATCCTCTCTCCCTTGTCTTCTGACATTCTCAATAAATAGAGAACGACATCTTTAAATCTTAGTGTGGTCTATTGAGTGCAACAGATTTTGTCCGATGTCCAGGGTCCATAAATCAATTAAAAAAAATCTGTCCTCTAGAGCCTCAGCCCTGCTCTCAGATACTGCCTTCACTGAGAGAAGCTGGCTTGGCTCTTGCCTAGAGTTGGTAAAAACATTAGAGATGTTCTAGACCAAATCACAAATTACATGACTTCTTCCAGGCTCCCAGAAAGTTGCCAGATGGTAACTGTCCTGAGTAGAAATCGCATTACTGACCTAGCTAAAACACCCAGATAGCTCTGAGCAGAGGCACACGTGGATGTGGGATTGTGCTGTGTAGCCTTGTAGAACTGCATATTTGCTCTGCTGAATTTCTAAGACCTGATTATTTCCCATTTTCATCATGCCCAGCTCCTTGACTAGTTAGACAACTGGAAATTCTAACTGGGGATTGTACAAATCCTATCTGTCGAGGAAACAACATCCTCTAACAATAAGTAACACAAATTTTGGTTGGAATTCTTAGACAGACATAAACAACAGGAAAAGCAAATGTATGTGAAAATGTGGAAACGGCAGGCAAGGGAATTAGAATCCTATCACTTTTAAGGCCACGGATACTTTTCTATAATATCTGTAAGAGAAAGCCATTGAATGATTTAACAAAAACTGTATGGATATTTATAGAGCTTACATTTAAACATCTTTACTGTACAACCTGGTTGTTTTCAGGAATGTACGTAACACTAGATAACAGTGAAGCTTCATGTCTCATAAATCATTCTGAGGATGGATCCATCAAAATGGAATGTCCTAACAGCTTACCTGATGGGGGAGATACAGAATATTTGGAAACAGTCACATTAAGGTATACACTTTAAAAAGAACAGGAATAAAAAATATTTTTTTCAGCTGAATTTGAGAGTAATGCTAGTAATAATGAAAAAACATAAAAAGAAGTCAATAGGATGAAAGAAATTTGCCAAAAATAGTGATTAAACAGTACTATTATATGAGTGTTAACGTCTCATGTAGTGAAAAGAATCATGATCAATTCTCTATTTATAAAGAGAGCTCAACTTACTATCAAAGAAAAATATTGACCAGACTTACAAAGACGGGCAAAATTCAACAGTTGTGATGACTAATTTTTAGTTTAGCTTTTAATTCCATATTCCTCTTAAAGAAAATAAATGTTTCCATAATATAAAAATAACACAATTTTAAAAATTAAGTGAACAGAAATATATAACAAAATATATAACTGCTTCTAAGTACTATTATACTGGTCTGAACCTATCTTGAAACATTAAAAAAAGTTCTCTCCCTCTCAAACACTAGACTGCCTTTGAGAGATAAAGAGTTCATAAATTTATAATAGTAACCAAATGAAAACAGAGTAAACTTTCTACATGAAAATATGGCTCTCCTAAGGAAAGGCTAAAATACAAGGGAAATGTAATGTGCATTAGATTCATATTGTGGGAAGTATGTTTGTAACTAATCTAATGCTTGCATACATTATTCCAATGCTTTGAGAACACAGTAACAATTGTAATCTCGCTCTGAATCAAAATAACAGAATCTGTCATTTGACATGTTGGAGTGTCTGCACTTTATTATTGTTCATAGAATAATTGTATGCTTCTTCTTACTTTTATTTTGTAGCAGTTTATCTCTTAAAAAATGCTACTCAAACTATCATCATCAGAAATCTCAAAGTCAAAAATCAGTCACTATATTTCAGTAGACTTTTTCAACATGCACATACACATGCTTATGCATATCTATTCTGATAAAATGTGACTCTTACATGTCTAGTATGTTATTTCATCACAATTTGCATTGTTATAATAGGTTATTGATTGAGTTCCAGTTTAAGGGACTAAGGTAGTATTCGGTAATGACTGAGTGTTACAAGTTTATTGCAAGTGCCCAAGGTTCACTCACCCCAAGCAATTTGGTCAATAACCAATTTTTATACTTCTATCTCCTTTGAAATTCCAAACCAATAATCCCTGTGTGTGTGTTTTTTTTAATTATTTCAGTATCAGACTAACATTTCCCATGGAAATCAATATGGGTGCGATCTATTAGCCAAAAATCTGCAGTACTGCAATGCAAACATATTAAAAATATTGATCTTGCAAAGCTACTGATGTTTTGATTGACTTTAATGTTTGTAAGCAGCAATAACAGAATTTCAATGACTGAAACAAACTTTTGATTAAAATTATAGATTTTCTTGGAGGAGGTTTGCTATTTTACTGGTTTAAAGCATATCACATGGCTTTCTAGCCTGACATAAATGACTGCAGTGGGATATACTTATCCAATTCCTTATTTGTAAATATTTTAGTCTTTCATGGCTTACACATCTTAAATCTACTCTGAACTTCTCTGACATTTCAATTCCACTTCTTATTATATCACATAGTATGGCAGAATTTTCAGACTGAGAATGGCAGGAATTGAGAGCTCTAATCCTTATTTTACTATTATGCAACCTTTGGGAAGGCATTTAACTTCAGTTTAAATTCCCCAAATGTAAAATAGAATTAAGCTTGGAAATCAATGGACATTCTTACTACATTTTGAGATCAATGGACAACAAAGACCATAACATACACACAAAAGATTGTGTGACCCAAAGATATGTTGCTTAAAAGAAAGCACCAAATTGTGCAGCTGTTTAGCAACCACCTAGCAAGGCTCTCATTTATGTATGAAAAGACTGAGCTGAGCTCCCCAAAGTTTCACAGACAACCCAAGTAGCTTGTCAGAGGCCTTTCTTGACAACCCTGTCTAAATATGCCACTGTGCCCCCACCAGGCATTCTCTCACCCTTTAACTTACTTACTTTTTAATCCTAACACCACTATGGCTTTTATATATATACACACACACACATATATATAATTTGTCTATTTATTATCTATTTTCTCTTTTGAAATTTAAGCTCTATGCAATAGGAATTTTGTTTGTCCTCTCACTGCCAAATCCCTGACATCTAGGCTAGTGTCTGATATATAGGAGGAGGATATATAGAATAAAAAATATAAATATTTTTTGAATGAATGAAGGAAAGAAGGAGCCTGAACTGCTGATGGAAGGGAGCTGGGTTGAGTAGGGGTAAAGAGCAGGGAAGGACTTGATCCTCTTACTTCTCAGTAAGGCGCTGTTCCAAGGCTTCCTTCTCAGTATGTTCCTCTCCTTTCTCAGGATTTCTAGGTGTAAGTATCCAAGGGGATTTGGACTCATATCGATTGTACACATTTTTGTCAGAGTTTAAGAGTATTTTCTAGTTTATTTTAACCATTTCATCATTCAATTATAAATCCTTCCCCCTGGATTTTTTCTCCATGTCTTTGCTCTACCTTCCACCATGTTAAAATGGTAATAAATTCTCTAAGTTTTACTTGTGTCATTTCACTGGAATAAAGGAAAACATCAATAATATAAGCAAAACATAGAAATTAAAAATTATCCACTTATCAGTTGTTTATTTCATTTCTACTCTAATCACTCCTATATAGTCCTTCAGTGGAAGCACCAAAAAATAGCTTGCAAATGTGCAGGGACTTCAGCCTCCTCAGAAATTCTATTAGCTTTCTCCCAAATTACCCTAAATACATACACAATGTACTTGTAAGCTCGAAAACAAATCCCACCGGCCCTCTTCCACCAGGCTGCTGCCACCATAAACCTTCGGGAACCACCTCTGGTGCTGCTGCTCCCTGGTTGGTGTTAAGGGAAGCAGCGGTTCAGAACAGCCAGATCTGGGTTAGAATCCCAACTCTTGTCTTTATAGACTATGGAACCTCAGCTTGCTCATCTGGAGCAAGATCACAACGCTCCCTGCAGAGACGCACCGGGAGGGGCAGAGGCGGGGCAGTAAAGCGAAAGGCGCGCAGCCGGTGCGGGAACACGGCTGGCTCCCTTCTCCTCCTCACTCAGGAGAAAAACAAAAACAAAAACAATAACCGAACAATGCTTCCTGTTTATTGGTCCTATTTTTTCCCCTTAAGATTCTCTTCTGTGAATAGACTCAGAGAAGTGGAATCTGTTCATAATGACAGAGCAGAAACTGAAACTGAAAAAAGGGGTTTAGATATTCATGTGAGATCACATGTGGTTCTGGGGAATCACTGAGGCAGATGGAAGGTAAAACTATTTGAAAGACAGGAATGATTTGATCAAATAGACTGGAGAAGATACTCCAGAGGCGAGAGAGGAATCAGAGACGTCAGGGTAGAAGGCGAGGCTGCGTTCTGGCGGGACAGCAGCACTACTCTTCCCCTGGTTGTCACCTCTGGCTGTTCCATCTGTAAGTGATCGGCTGCCCCCAGTGCCTGAACATTCCCACCCTCCTTAATCCATTCCGAGAAACCACCTTCAACTTCATAAGCACCCACTCTTGATCTACCCTTGAAAACAGCTCTCTGCCTGCAGCTCCACTAGGCCTTCCGCTGAAACCCCCGAGGTCTAGCCGTTACTCTGGGGTTCCAAAGCAGGTGAGCTTTGAAAGGGATCCTAAGGTCTAGAAGCAGTAAGCTGAGCTAGTCTTCCATTTTCAGTGGCGTCTTACTGTAGCAATGCCCACAAAATAAGGAAGGTGAAGGGCACCTGCTAGGGGACACGCATACAACTGAAGATTAACAAAATATTAAAGAGAATGATGAGTTTTCTCAAAGGTCTATTTCTATTTCTAAAAACGGGAAGGACTAGAAGTATGAGATGATGAGAAAAGACAGTCTGCAAAAGAGAGAACATGGTTCTATTATTTCTGCCCAAGTGAGCAGCGGGACTTGCAGTGGGCTGACAAACTCAGCATCACTGATTCTTTGTCATGCCCCTAGCACTGGCCTTACTTCGACTCTGCAGTTGAAAGCCTGACTGAAAATATACTCATAACTTAATCACACACCATCCCATGTGGCACGGCACCACAAGAAATGTGTCCCTTTTTCTCTCCAAGTCATTGTTAGAACCAGCAGATCTTCACTTTGGGGGGACCCTATACCCCTTTGGGAATACAATAAAAGCTATAATTCTCTCTCTGTAACTCCAATTCAACCCAGAATTGTAAAGGGTTTAAGGAACTCCCTGCAGCTCTCCATGCATCCCCAGGGCTGAGGGTACTTAAGGGTGATCCTTCTGAGTCAGAAGATATCCAGATGCCCTCCCTCCTCACAGCACTGCAGGTACATAATATGATGATATCTGCTTATGGGTGAAGGAGGGAAGGAGGGGAGAGAGGCAAGTTTTAAATGGAAAGTGTTATTTTTTCTTCAAGTTAGAAAGTATTCAGATGAAGGAAAAAGACCATTCAAATGCCAGGACTTGGATGCATGCAACATAAGTTGAATGCATGCAAGTTGGAGACTTGGCTTAACTCCAAGTACAAAATACTTCAGCTCCATGGGGGAAGCTAACCATAGGCCAAAACCTCAAAGCATATATGTAAAGCATTTAGTATTTTTAAAGGTCCAATATTTTAATTTCTCAAGAAAGTCTCAAACTTCTCAGAAATTTAAATAATGCAAACATTTTAAATATAGAGGGCTAGCAGTTGTTGAGAAATATTTTGGCATGGATTCTAATGGAGATTTGTTGATCTTTTTTCAGGGACACACTAGAAAATTTAAAACAGTGAGCACTTGGAAGACACCACCCTAATTTATAACTATTTTAAGGCACATCAGATTAGGGTCTGAAACTTCCAGATGTTATGCTTCTAAATTGTAGGGTAAAGCATTTGTCCTCTTAACTGAAGATAAAAATTAGGAAAAAAATATATTTCAAAGGCTCAAACTCTAGTAGCCCTCCCCCCACCCACATATTATTCTTCACTTAAGCAACTACTGGTCAGAGAACATAGAACAAAAGCCCTCCAGTGAAAACTCAATGAAGCTGGCAGAGAAATGCTTAGTAAAGAAAAAAGAGAGACTTGAACTCAAATAACTTTGTAATTGAGATTACTGCTAAACTTTTGAGGGGCTCAGAAGTTTTCAATTAATAGGGTCCTCTTCCTACAAACTGGCTTTAAAACTTTATATTAAAAATGTGACCAGAAAAACAGTTTGGTGATTCCTCAAAAAGTTAAACAGAATTACTTTCTGAGGCAAGAATTTGACTGACTCCTAGGTATATAACCAAGAGAATTGAACACAGATGTTCAAACAAAAGCTTGTACATAAATGTTCAAAGCAGCACTATTTATCATAGTTCAAAAAGTGGAAAAAATCCAAATGTCCATTGATTGATGAATGGATAAATAAAATGGTATATTCATACAATAGAATATTATTCAGCAATAAAAAGGGATGAAGAATAGATCCATGCTACAACATGGATGAACCTTGGAAATATTAAGCTAAATGAAAGAAGCCAGACACAAGAAACCACATATTATATGATGTTTTTGAATATGAAATGTCCAGAATAGGCAAATCCACAGAAACACAAAGCAGATCAGTGGTTGCCAGGGGCTGGGGGGAAGGATGAATGGACAGTGACTGTTAATGGGTATGGGGTGTCTCTCTGGAGTGATGAAAATACTCTGGAATTAGTGTGGTGATAGTGGCACAAAACTGTGAATGCACTGTAATTCACTGAATTGTACACTTTAAACTGGTTACAATGGTGAATTTTATGTTATGTAAATTTCACTTCAATTTAAAAAATGTGGCCAGAATTCTTTTTCATTTTATTTGTTATAATTCTGGTGAATAAAGACATTAATGAAACAAATTTCGACTGACATTAAAAACTGGGTATTATTTTTGCTTATCTTTTTTTTAGACTTATAAAATCTCTATGTTTGATTGGGTGCCTCACAGAAGTGGAAAATTATTTAATCAGTTGCATTATTAAGAATATTATCATAGGTATATATTTACAATTCTGGCAAAACAAGACAAGGACAAATAGGGTAATAAATTTACTTTGCCCCCAAATTCATTGGGAGCCAAGCAACTCTGCTTTAGATAAAGAAACAAAATCTTACCAAAGTGTACAGATTTAACTGTCAAAAATGAAAGGAGTTATTGCTTTATATTCACCCTTCTTGATGTGCAAAAGCAGGTTTTTTTTTTTTTTCCTTCTTATAGGGTACAATGCAAGATCTGCTTGGTAAGATTCAAGAAGTTTGAAATGAAGTAACTTTACCAAATATTTACAAAGCACCTAATTACTTTACATATCTATACAATAATCACTATATTAACTTGATTTTTAAATATATTTTAATTTCATATTTAATTTTTTAATTTAAAAATTCATTAATTTTTAGCATTTGCTCTTTTTTTAATATAAACATTTAAGGATATGAATTTCTCGGTTTAGTCATCTAGCTGTACCAAAAAGTTTTTGTATTTTCATTATGGCTCCAGTCTAAGTATTTTCTAGATTTATCCTTTGATCTGTAAGTTATTTGAAGGACGACTTCTTTTCTCTACTCTTTCACTCCCTCCCTTTCTTCACTCCTTCACTTCCCTCCTCACTCACTCCCTTACAGGTGAGTAAGAGTTGCAACAGTATGAGGATTATCCACATCTTTCTCCTAGATTCAACAGTAGTTAACATTCTGCCGCATGTGCTTCGCTGCCTTCAAGTACTTTTTTTTCCTGAACCATCTGAGAGCTAGCTTCAAACAAAATAATTTACTTAGCAACTGCATCGCAAGTGTTTGTTTCCTGTCAAAATCAAAAGAGCTGTATTGGGATACATTCTTTATTTATAGTCATCCACCTTCATAAAAGTTAGAAAACACAGTATAATAATTATCTTGATTTTTCTGTAAAATTTCTTCGTTGTTCTGTAAGCATTCTGAAGGTAATGTGCCTCCTATTTCCTTGGTATAATATTCAAATTTCTGACCTGGAGATATTTTTCCATCTTAAATGGTCCTCTGCACCTTCCAATTCAAATTTTCCTCCTTTTCCAAGTCTCTTCTTCCACAGACACACCACACATAGTCATACATCTTTCTGTTAGCCTCTGAGTAAAGACTTGCTGTGTATATTTATTTTCTGCTTTAATCTAAATTTTAGTTGCATGATGCATTACTTCAATGACATCATAAGCTCCTTCAAGATAGGATGCAGGCCTTTTTAACCCCATGGTGAGTGGATATGGATACTAACATTCTTTCTCAACTTAACTACAATCTTCCTAGCATGATACTTGTTGAAGGAATGTGAATGCATTGAAGACTCTGTACACTGACTTCTATTGAGTATATGCATGCAATATTGTGCTACAAACTCATATAAGTTAACACTATAGTTTGGTTGACAACTTATTTTTGTGTCATTGAATCCAATTTCATATTCTCTGGATGAAAGACTCTGCCTGCTCAAAGTGTTCTTACAGATTTTTGAGTTCAGTCACATATAAATATACTCCTATAATTTGTCAAGTAGAGGAACTAGATCTACAGAAGTTAACTGCCTGAACTAACATTATGAAACTTTTAAAAAGCAAAACCAAAACTAGAATTAAATGAGTTATTACATCTAAAGTGCTTAGATCAGGGCCTGATTGACAGAGGAATGGCTTAAAAAATATTACTAACCTCAAAATCAAGGTGTTTTGGATCTCTACTTCAGTGCATTTTCCACTAAAACACATGACCTGAGAATTCTACAGTAAAATAATGAAGACAACCACTTGGGGAGCATGTTAAACATTCTTTTATGAACAAGAGATATGTGACAGGAAATTTGGCAGAGACTGTCATCAGAACAAGCTATGCCTACGCTTCCCCACCAGAGGTGGTAACCCGGTTATCTGTGGGCCTGATCTAAATGGCAGTTATTTTATTAGACCTATATAATAGCTTTTAAAACTTAAGTTAGTCACAACACTTAAAAACTAGAGAGACTTCAAATAAATATATATATTTCTGGCTTCCTTGGGAAAACTAGAAAATCTGACAATGCTGGGCTTGTTTTCCTGAATGTCACCCATCAGTTGGGGTTGGAATTTGTAACTCCTGTCCTTTAGCTAAGGTCTTAATTATGATTTATAGAAAAAACAGAATGATAACTTTGAATCATGTAGAAAGAACTACTTTAGTTAGAAAATACTAAGTAGTATTTGTTTGCTAAAAATAATTGCTAGCCATACCTAGGTAGCTGTTTCCTATGGCAGGGAAATGGATTGTTATAATAAGGATAAAAACAAAGGTGACTGTAGTGTTTAAAGGGTTAATTATACTTTAACCAGAAAATCCACTTAAAGAGAGGAACCCCCTCTCTAGACTTCAGTTACATGAGATACCCCTGTATTTTTCTTTTATGGGAGATGCTGGTCCAATAACTGTGATTCATGTGTTAAATAAAAACAAATGACACAATTATATTTGGAAACATTTTTTTTCCTAATTTAAATATAGCCCTTAAGATCTGAAAATGTTTTTGTTAGCCTGCTTTTGACCGGAACTAAGCAGCTATAAGGAAAAAAACATTAAAAATAAAAATAGGTTACAACACATTAAATATCCTCCCACTGCCACCTTACACTTTTTGGTGCTAAAACATATGCTCTGCCACCTGCAGATAAAAGTCACACACTGAGAGTGTATATTCTGACAAGAATTACTAGTTTCAAGCATGCCTAGTGATTTTGGACAGTAGCACTTAAGAAACCTTCAATCTGGCAGTTTTATCACTGCACATTTTGTAAAGTAGTCCTACAGTCTGAAGTTGTACAAGTTTGGGGATCTGACCTTTGGGAGAAAACAAAATAAAATGAAATAAAAAGGATCCCAGGGTAGCATTTTGATCCAACCTGTTCTCCTTCTTTTGGTCAGATACAAACCTGTTTTTTTGGGGGAGAATTTTGTATTTTCTGATAGAATAAACCTATCGAAAGACCAAGACAACTTCCACTCCCAGGCACACTGGGAAAATCTGTCATAGGAGTTAAAAATTATTGTTGCACCATAAGGAATTTATTTTCTTATTTTTATACTTCCTTTATCCTTACTTTTCTATTTTATCTCATTCTGTATTTATATAGTTAATGTTTCATCTTGTTCCAAAAAGCATTTGTGGCTTACAGAAAAGAAACCCAGGCAGGACTTCCAGAGATGGCAAGTTAAGAGACTGGCAAATCTTCTCCCCAAATACAACTATAAAAGTCGACAAAACTGTCAAGTACAACGATTTCAGCACTCCAGAAATCAACCAAAGGCAAACAACAAATTGAGAAGCGTTTATTCATGAAAAACTGCTGAACTACAGGTAAAAACAGTGTCAATCTGTGTTGCCTGCAGCTCAGCAGGGACGGTAGAGTTTCCAGGATGGGACTGGCTGTGAAAACCTGCAGCTTTGCTGCTAGAGGAGCATGGCTCAACCTGAAGTAGGAGGAGAAAAACCATGCCCAGTGGTGGTATCAGCTAATAAAGCAAACCTGGTAGGGAAACTAACCACAAAGTCCATGGCCCTCCTCGACAGAGGTTCTGATCTGACCTGGGGTGAGCAGCAGACCAGTGGACTAGTCAGAAATTTAACCCGGAGACCCTGGAGGTGAAAGAGCCACCGAGAGACTAGATGAACCTCCACACGCCCCTCTTAACTGGGAGGCTGAGCACTGGCACAAAAATCCCAGGAAAGCCCAGCAGAACATAAACGGTTGACATAGATTTGAAAACTGCATAACTTTTAATATACTCTGCAACTCACACACAGATTCATCTACAGAGCCTTACTGGCTTGGGATGACTGAGCAAACTCAGGCCTTTAAACTAGGCAGGCAAAGGGGTGATCTTTAGGAAGCCAGCCTAAAACAAAAATAGGAATTTAAAAAAATATTGCAGCAAAAACAATAACTCTGAAGGAAAAAAAATCAGAATTTAGAGTTGCTGTCATTACTCCTATTCAATATAGTAGCCAATACAGTAAGGCAAGAAAAGAAATGAAAAGCATGCATATTGGAAAGGAAGATGTAAACTGTCTTTATTCATTGATGACATAGTCCTATATGTAGAAAATCCTAAAGATTCTACCAAAATTATTCTAGAACTAATAAAAAAATTTTAGCATAGTCACAGAATACAAAATTAATATGCAAAAAATCAATTTTAATTATTTATACCAGCAATAAACAATTTGAAAAAGAAATTAAGAAAAGAATTCCACTCATAATAGCATCAAAAATAATGAAAGTTTAAGAATACATTTAACAAAAGAAGTGCAAGAACACTAAAAAAATTTCTAAGAGAAATTGCAAATGATCTAAATAGAGAATAAAGAAAAATTTATATCACCTAATTTCAAAATTCATTATAAAGCCAAAATGTTCAAAACACCACGGTACTGGTGTGGAAAACAGACATACAGATCAATGGAATAGAATATAAAGTCTGTTAATAAACACTCACTCCACGTTAGTTGATTTGAGAAAGGTCCAAGACAATTCGATGAGGAAAAGGTAGTTATTTTCAACAAATGGAGCTGGGAGATATCCACATGCCAAAAAATGAACTTAGATCCCTACCACATACCATAAACAAAATCAACCAAAAAAGAATCACACCTAAATGTAAGACCTAAAACTATGACACTTCTACAATAAAGCATAGGAGATAATCTTTGTGACTTTGGGTTTGGTAAAGATTTTTTAGATAGGACACCAAAAACACAGCCCATAAAAGAAAAAAATGATAAACTGAAAAATTATCAAATTTTGAACTCATAAAAACTTCTGCTCTTCAAAAAATATCACTGAGAAAAGGAAAAGATTAGCTAAAGCTTGGGATAAAATATTTGCAGATCACGTATCTGATAAAAGACTTGCATCCAGAATATATAAAGAACTCCTTCAACCCAATAATAAGACAAACATGAGATCAAAAACAGGAAAGAGAAACACAGATATTTCACCAAAAAGGACATACATATATTAATAAACACAAGAAAACACACTCAACATCAAGTAGTTATTAGGGAGATACAAATCAAAACCACAATGAGATAATGCCTACTAGAATGGCTATAATCAAAAACACTGAGCATACCAAGTGTTGGTAAGGATGTGGAGAAACTGGAAACCTCATACTTTGCTGGTGTGAATATGAAATGGTATAGCCACTTCGAAAAATAATTTTATAGTTCCTTAAAAAGCTAAACATAAACTTACCAAATGACCCACTCCTAAGTTTATACTCAAATGAAAATATTTGTCTGGATTCAAATGTGAATGTTCATAGCAGCCTTATACATAATAGCTCTAATTTGAAAATAATTCAAATGTCTATCAACTGGCAAACAGATAAACAAAGCCGTATATCCATACTATGGAGTACTATTTAGCAATAAAAAGGAATGAACTAGTGATATGAACTAGTGATACAACATGGCTGAATCTCACAAACATTATGAACAAAAGAAGCCAGACATAAAAGATCACATAACGTATGATTCCATGATGTTTGAAGCAAAGGTAAATCTATGGAGATAGCAGACTGGGGCTGTGGGTGGGAGCAAGACTGACTGCAAATGGGCACAAAGAAACTTTCCGGGATGATGGAAATATTCTAAAATGGGATTGTGGTGATTGCACAACTAAACATTTTCTAAAAAATACTGAATTGTACATTTACAATGGATTTATTTTATAGCATTAAATTCTACTTAAATAATACTATTAAAAATAAATACAATATAGAATTACATGAAAGTACAAAAGGATTTAAAGAAGTAAGGCAAAAGTAAAAAATGGACAAATAAATAACAAATGAATATGACTAGTACCATTTAGTGGCTACAGGTGAGATGCAAATTTGGCTCTAAGCTTTCAAATGGCTAAAGCTAGGAGGGGAATACAATGGGTATGTCAGTGGTTCCCAACTGGTAATGCTCACGCTCTTGTGGAACAAAGTCTGGAAACTGCTGGAATAACATACTATAAGATTTTTGTTGTCCATATGATAATAGAATAATTGTTTGGGGGAGAACGGAGTTTTGGGAAGCTTTTCTCCTGTGGTCCTCCTAAGATGTAGTGGGTTACTGCCTCTAAGTTAGCCACCCCTGGCCCATCGTCGGCCCTGACTGGGTTGCAGGGGTGCACAGAGACAGTGATCCTCCAGTCCTCAGGGCAGCCAAGGGAACAAGGGGCAGCTGGAGCCTGTGGCCTCCAGTCTTGACCAGTCCCTTCCATTCATACCAGGATGCTGAACAGGTAAGTATTATATTTTTATAATATGTGACATAAAATAAAAAGCATTTCATCTAAAAGATACCTATAAAAGCTGTAATGGGGAATTTTATGTAACTGTTTCTTTTAACAAGCTGATTACAAGACAGAGAATACAATTCAGTTAAACTATTTCTGCAAGGGGCCAAAAAGGTCCAGTTACCTACTATCTGGCTTCATTTTCAGTATTACATATAGTTATAAAACCTATCTGAACCCCTTCTTTCAAGTGGCATTTATGTGAATGAATTTACGTTACTTATTAATGAGGTCACCTTCATTCACCACGTGGCCAAGTTTGAGGAAAGGAGCAGGCCGTGCTGCTGCCCCATGAACACTCCCCAAGGTCTCAGAAACCGTGAAAGGCCTCACAATGCCCACCTCTCCGAATCTACTTCTTTACATGCAGTTTTTAAGTTCACTGTAACTACAATATAAACTACACTGCAATAATATACACTTGTAGGATATTCATTTCATTTATGAGGGACTGACCTTCGATTTAAAAAATTACAGTTAATCTTTAGTCTGAACCTTCCCCTCCGTCTCCATTTAATTCCACACAGAATGACTGTTTATAAGATGTGTCACTGGGGAGCATTAAGATTCTACCCTTTAGAATTTTTTTGAAGCATGAACTTTCAGGTAAAGTTGCTGGTGCAGAAGCTTACCACTATGGGGTATGACTTACGCCTCTGTATATTCTCCTGGTCACCTGCAACCCTTCCTCAGGAGAATATTGTCCTAGTGGAATTTTCCCAGCAGATATGACTTTGAGGAGATAGCCCTGTTAAGTACATTTGTCAGTCTTTATGGTTCTCCACCCCATTAGTCACATCACTACACCAGAGTTACACCAACTACAGACACTAAAATCATCTTACATATTAATTTCCCATATGACACATCAGATTCCTGTAGCAAGAGCTTCTGTTTTAAATCAAAAAGTTAGGTTCTTACCTATACATATAAAACCAAAATATTCCATCAAACTAAAACGAAACTCCATTCTTCCCCTAATGAATTTTTACTATCTGTGAAAGTGAAGCAAGAGGATTTTATTCTTCCTGTATGGATACTGCAATCACTTTTGTTTACTCTGAAAATGGAAGAATGAAAGAGTATGAACAGACAAGGTTCTAAAATGCATGCATACTCAAAAGAGGATTTTGGAGAAAAGTACAAATGTGAGGACAGCAAAAAGAAAAAAAGTAGTCCATTAATGTTCAGCACTTATGAATAAAAGCTTAAGCAAAAAGTGTAGCTAAAATTTTTTTAAAAAGCACCCTCATGCCTCTTTATTAATTTAAACTTTATCGCAAATACAGAACTGTACTCTGCTGCAGTCCCCTTAAGTCATCTTGTTAAATTTTGTCACAACATGTGTTACCGTCGTTCTACACTTTTACCTTTGCACTTTGTAGTGTGTAGCAGAGCAACGTAATTAACCACCGCTAGGTAGTGTTTACGTTAGTTCTCAAAAGGTTAAGAAGCTGATTATAGCTAAAATCAGCTTTGCCTGAGGCTTCAGGGGCTCTGTGTAATCAAATTAGACAAGCAGGGCACAGTGTCACCTAACACAAACCAGTGGCACTTTCTTCTTTGCTCTGACTCCCCCCCCTTTTTTTTTAATAGGGGAACAACTAAGGCTTTGTGCTTTTTTAATTTTAATAGATAATTTTAAAAGACTTGTTTCTAATAAATTTGGCATGCAGTCTCGTAAGATGTCCACCTGTTCAAAAGTAATGTGAGCAAGGAGAGACAATGTTGAAAAAAAACTTGAGAAAAAAAATCTTGCTTGTTAAAGGGAAGTCTTCACTGAGAGAGACTGAGATGTTTTAAAGAAAGTATTTTCTTAAAAGGCAGGTGACAGCATGATCACAGGTACATGACATTATGAACATTTCCTAGCTTTGGACAGACTGTCAGTTTTGTTCTGCAGAAAACCACATAATGGTTTATCTGCTTCCAAGAGAACTCAGAGAACTTTATAAACCTGATAGATAATGCATTAGCATTTCTAAGAAGCCATGGGAAGCCCACTCTGCGGACTTACAGCTCATCTTCCCTCCATCTCTACTCTTTGAAGTCAGCAAGGTGAACTGTATAATGGACACATTTAAGGAGGAGGTTTAATAAGGTGAGAAGAGCAAGCCAGCCCTACTGCAGAGACTCCCTTTCCACAAGGTCCTATATTCAAATGCAGTAAGAAGTATTAGTCAAATCCAAATCTTGCTACCTTCAAGCCTAAAGGGAACAAAAGCACGAACACTAGATACTTAAAAAGAAAAGCAATGGTAAATTTAAATAAAATCTAGAGTCTCGTTCTTAAAAAATGTATGGATCACTATTAAAACTATATCTGACTTTAACCTCTTGGTTTAAATCCTACATATTTCTTACTGTGCTTGAAATACAGAAACAAAATGAACGTAAACATCCTACAAATGAGTGATCAGGAGAAAATGAGTTTTGCTAATGATTTATTCAGGGCAATAAAATCAAAACTTGTTATTTTAATTGATTAAGTCATAAAGAGTTCCTGGCAAAGTCAAATCTTGCTATTTGCACAGTCAGACAATTTCTGCTAATCCAGCAGTACTTAACAAATTCACATGTGGTTAGCTTGTCTTGCTGTAGCTGTATATCACATTTCTGTGCTGCAAGCTGTGCAAAAAAAATCAATATGCCAAGTTTAACAAAAGGACAGGAAACATGATGTTCTCCTATATTTTCAATGAACCTCAAATGACTCTGCTGTTCATACTCAGTGCAATTTATGGCAGAGAAATGTATTCTTCAATGAAAAAAATCTACAATGGAGTGAATTACATAAATCCAGAGCTGAAGTTCTGCCTTTTTCCATAATAACAATTTATTTAGAAGATTCTGACATTCTGATTCAATGTGCACAGCACAATCAGCCATTCACAAGGCATATTTTTTTTCCCGATGAAGGCTAAAGTATATTCTTTAGACCAAATAAATATATACTGTCTATTTATGGTGGTACTTTGATATACATATTTAATTTAGGTTTTGGGGACTTTTTTTGATGGTCTCTTTTCACATGTGAAACATAGGATGAGATGGTTTCTACCCATCAAATGCTTTAAATTGTAACACGGAGGGAAAAAGGCCCAGTGGGTCCTGAGTTACTGCATTGGTTAATTGATTCTAGATTCTACATCTTCTTTTACTGCGGCAGAAGTACATTATGTGTGGAAGTAGATTAGGATGAAAATGTTAAGAATGAGGTAGGAGTGGTCATGACCAATAGGTCAGCACAGAGTGGTGCCACTTCTGCCTTCTCAAGTCACTGATGTGGAACTAAATGTGGCAAAACAACCGGTAAGCTGGACTTCAGCCAAAGGACTCAGACCTGTTGCCACAGTTGCTTTTTGTTGTTGTCGTGGTTGCTGCTGATTTTTTGGGGGGAAGGGGGGTAAAAAGGGTATTGGCTTTAGGAATCTTCAAAAGGGCCATACACATAGAAAAATAAGAAAGCTAGATAATCCACAAATACAGACAAATTCACTTAAACATATGGAAAACTCTGGTAATTTCTCTTCATTCCAATGAGCAGCAGTAAATGGATTAATCGTACTTAGCTGGGGAGAGCATGTCAGTGACCAGGATTGACGGTATAAACTGCTACACAGAACACACTCAGAGAATCACACTTATTTCTAACTTTCTATTAGTGTGTTATTTGCAAGACAAACTTCATTAGAGATTAATAAACCATTTAAAAGAGGATGGGCATAAAGTTCCCAGTCTGAAAATAACAATGTAATTTTAAGTGCTGAATAATATTAATGTTGCTGTAAGAATTCATATTCTTATTTCAAAACAGAGGATACAATATGGCTCGGCATAGTGATAAGAAGTTTTTTATGGCTATTCAGGAAACCCAGAGCACAAGAGCTTGGGAAAAAATATACCAATGTATACAAACCATAATTTAATTGTGTATTAAAGTAGACTCTTTAACGCCTGCAAAGATAATAAATAGTCATATATAAACTCTCGTTAGTTGTATGACCCTAGTATAAAATCTAGCCCCTGGAAATGAGAGAACTAACACTTTTTGGAGAATGCTTAATTATTTTAACAACAACATACAAGGGTCTATCCATTTTACTTCTAAAGAATGGTTTATTACTGAGAAAAACTGCCTTAACAATGTTACTGATTTTAGGTTTAAATGGCAATTCAGATTATTTTTCCATATTTTTCATCTTTATAGAGTTTGTATTTTCTAGCTTTTTCTTACCTCTAAGTATTCTTTGGTGGTACTTCTTTCCTCTTTACTGGAAAGCATCTATTAATGAGATTTCCTTACCACTTTATTACTAATAAATCAAATCTGTAAGGATTTGCTTCTGACATAAATGCCTACTCTGTTCTTGAGGCAACACTGCCAGGTCTCTCAGGGATGTCTTCTTTGGACATCTGATAATTTTGTTAAACTCAGCTGGAGGGGTTCAACATCACTTTTCTAGCGCGATTTCATTTCTCCAGCATCGCTGGTATCTTCTCTTCCTATCTGCCCATACAGGAGACTTCTCCATAACTTTCAGGTACCTCAAAATATCAGAATCGTCACAAAATTATCCCGAGTTTTCTACCTGCTATTAATTATCTATAGGTCAGAATAAACCAGGTGCTGCAAACGGAAACATTTGGTCTGCATGAAGTCTTAGACTATGGAGTGTGTGCTTAATTCGGTCTTAATTAAGGCCCTAGGAGAGAATCTCAGAGCTGGAAAAGATCATGGAAATCATCTACCTACCTCATATTTCAAACAATGAGAGATCCAGGGAAACGAAGTAACAGGCCCAAAGCCACATACTGGTTAGTAACTCTCATCATTCTATACTCACATCGTATTTTTTGAGTCCCCTGCAATTATTATGCTTTTCAACCAGAACTTGGGAGAACCACCAATTAATAAATTTCCTACAGATAAGATTTCCATCACTTTCAATCAACACAGTCCTTCTGTTTCTACTGTTAACCCTTCCAGGCACTTTTGCATCGTATCTTTGCATGACTCCTGGGGCTTTCTCTTCCCCAATTCTCCCTTTCTTTTCTGTCTGTTAAAAGACATGTGCAAAGAATATCTTGCTCACAATGTGCTGTGGCCACATTATTTCATTGCAGAAACCCCTTTTTAATATCCTTCCCAAGTCAAAGGCAACTTTTCAAAAAGTCCATCTACTGTCTATCTTCAATAAGCTGAAATGTTCACTTCTTATTTTCCTACCTGTTTTGTTCCCTTCCTTTAAGTAATACAGACATAAACTTCTTTGGTTTCTATTTCCAGCATTCCAAAAATCCCAGTCTTTAAAAAAGCTCCCTTTTGCCTTTTCCTTATGCTCTGTTCTCTGAGCACTTTAGGGTAGGTTCCTTTCCCTCCCAATCTTCTACACCAGAAGAGAAGTGCATCATTTGGTTGTTTACCTTCATCTTTTTAGGCCACAGGCCTTTTCTTTTTCAACTCCTTTCAAGATACCCACTTATGAGTCTTTCTTTGTAATCCATCTAACTATTGGACTGCAGACAACAGTCACATGCTATCACCACTACTTAATCTTCAACCCTATTTCATCACATCCTTTAATTTTAGAAACACAAAAGTGTAGAATTGAAATAGGTATTAAAGATTCTTTAGTCTAATCCCTCCCAAATGTAAGAATTCCTTCTATCAAATTACTGAAGAGTGGTCACTGAGACTTCCCTTGAATGCTTCAAAAGATGGAAAGCTCATTAGTTTACAAGGCAGCCCATTCCATTTCTCAAATAATATAATCATTATACTGAGCTTATTTAATTTCCATAATCCACAATCAAAGCTTTTGTCATAAAGTACTAAGAATGTCATATTTGGTTCAGGGTTGAGAACAGCTAAATCATTAGGTCTCTGTGAGTTCTTTGGTGCCATAACTTGAAGATCTGGATGCTCTCTGTTAGATTTCCAGCGCTGCCCCCCCCCCCACCCCTTTCCCATGGTACTGAAAACCCGCCATCAACTTTATCAAATTATTCAAGGAAAATAGTTTGAAATTTTTATCTTGGCCATTTAAAGAAAAACTGAAACTCTTCAACTGATGATACCTCTATATCAAGAAGCTGGTCTGCATAATATTTTAGTACCTACTTAGTTATAAGTAAAGGAGAAACTCAAACTTTAATATATCAACTTTTATATAGCAGGAAAATTATAGATCCACGAAACTTTTATTATTATTATTACTATTTTCTTAACTAGAGAAAGCATGTGCCTCCAAAAATTGCATTTCGTGCATTTATGATGGACAGTCCATGTTTTAGATTTCATTCCTTTTAACTTTACTGCTTTACAGAGCCAGACTCACCTTTTAATATTATATTTTGTGACCCCCAAGTAAAACGGTAGGTGTATACACAATCTTACCTATGTGTGTATATTATACTTCTGAAATTAATAAAATGAAGAACACTGTATGTTTAATACGAACATAGCTTAAGGCCATGTAGTATAAGGCCTATTTTGGGGGAAAGTGAATAAATAAAAAAATATGGTTTATTTTTTAGTGGTAAAATCCTGAAATTAAACAGATAACGCTAACTCTTTGGACTGGTTTAAACTTGAGATTTGTTTAAAGGATGATTTTTAATTTGATAGGTTTGGAAAAGGGGAAGGTGGGAAGCAGAGGGGTGGAACCCGGCAAGGCAGCTCTGTAAGATGAATTGCTGTTAGGGTGAAGCGGCTGGTTACAGTAATAGCTGGAAACCATAAGTGTTGCAGGCTTTGAAGTCAGTTCAGCTTTGATGTCTTACTCTCATTGTTAATCGTAAGATAGTGTGGAAGAAGAAAAAAGTAAGACTGCCCGATACTGTCCTTGGTGTCATTGCTCAGGAAATCCTAGCATGAAAAGAGACTGGTGTCTGTGTGAACTTTAAGTAGCACCGGTCTGCTATTTTAAAAATGTTTTAAAATTATTGATGTGACAATTAAACTTGTTTGTTAGGTTGGGGCAAGCACATGGATATACAAAAACATTCTTACATTCATTATTAGAACATATGGGTCAATCAGTGGGGACTCATGTATTAATGGTGATTTGTGGTTGTCACTATGCTGACTACTGCTTAGATCCAAGTTATATATACTTGGTTCCCAAACTTGAGGAATTTGTCTGCTGAGGACTGATAACCTTGCCTGGAAGGAACCTTAGATATTATTTAGCCCAAGACTGAAGCCCAGAAAAGCTGGCTTGTTCTGGAAACAAAAGATGAAACTGCCAAGTGCACACACACATACGCATAAACTAAATGAATGATGACCAATATACACCGTGTAGAAATGAAGGTATAAAAACATCTTCTGAATTCTTGTCTAGAAGAAACATTATGGGAATTTCATGTTTAGAGCATTGTTTTCCTAACTTCAGTCATTTCTGTAACACTTTTATGCATTTTGCCATATTCACAAACTACCAGTACTATTAAAATTCCTATTATTTTCTTTACATCAATTTATCTTTTTCTCTTCGCCTAGTCCAAAGCAATAATATCCATTAAAGAGGCTTCATTTGTTACTCATATTTTTGGCTAATACATATTAGAATAAACAAATAAGTACTAAAATAAAAAGTGGTTCATCTACAAACCACCAGTAATATGCATATAAAACACTGAGATGGAGAACTCAAAGGAAGAATATATTCTAATTACTTCTTGTAGAACTTAAATGAGAACTGTGATTTTTAAGTCTGTACTCTAAGTATTTAGATGTCCATGTGTCCAGTGACCTAGGAAAACCTGAATTTAAAATTTTCTTTTCTTTTCTTTTCCTTAGGTTCATGTGGCTTGATGATTCCTACTTTAAAACTTTGTTTAGTTACTGGGGCCTGCCCTAGCTTACTTCATGGGTAATAAATAATCCACAGTTTAAAAAATCTGTGATACACATGATAGTAACGATAGTCTGAGACCAAGTTGGTAACATAAAAAGTTGAAAGGGAAAGTTTCCTTTTGACTCTTTTTTAATAGTGCTGTCTTGCTGCTTATTGCTTTAAAAGGGAGGGAAAAAAAACCTATCTAGGTAGAAAGAAACTACAGAAACAATCTTGATGGGAAAAGGAAAAGAATGATTAAAGTTCGATGGCATTCCTCTTGTTTATGTGTTGGTATCGTGTAATAAGACGAGGAAGAATCCAAAGCCAGATACTAGAAGAGGGGGGTTAACCACACCTCATGAAACAAAGGGTTATTCCTCTGTTAAGTTCTTACCCTTTAAGTGCATTAGAGTTGACCGTAAACATAAACAAAAGCCACTGGTGGGTAATTAAAGTTGAAGAAGTAGCTCATAAGAAGTGGAATATTCAGTATGTATTAGAATCAGTTACACAACATCTGATTTAATAGTTAGATTTTTTTAGCGTTCCTCTTATAATACATGTTAAATCATCTCAACAAATTATATTCTGTAATATAGCAAAATGACAATTTCAGTGTAGTCTAAGGCTGGTAGGACAAGAACATTAAAACAAATTAAGCTATAATCCTTTATCTACATTAAAAAGCTGGAAATCTGCAGGCATTTGTAACAAGAACTTTAAAATGAATTTGCCATTCCCAGAGTCATCTCACTAGACAGGAAAGAGGAACTTGGCATGTGACCAATAAATTATGAGAGAGCAACACCTCGGGGTTAGAGGGCACTGATGACTTCGACAAATCTCACCAGCGAGGGCAACAGATTAAGCTGGGGGATAGGATGCCCTACAACCTTAACCTGTTAATACCTTTAAATTCTTAAGAATGACCTCTAGTCTGCTCTTTCTTATTAGTTGTTAGTTACACTAATTACAGCTTAACTGGTATTGTTGGTACCAGTTTTTCCCTCAAAAGACATGGAGAGAAAGGTTATCTCTAATAGCTTCAAATAACTTCAGCCAAATTCTGCTCTGCACATTAGAAGCACTTACCTCCCGTTTTGAATGGGTCTTTTATAGACATCAAAGGAAAGACACTAAAAGCAATGTGTGTTTGTGGATTCTATAAAGCATTTCATGTAGGAAGCTGTAAAAATAAGAACAGTAACTTCTCCTGTGACTAGAACTTCAGTATAGTTTAAAACGAGGTAATTTATTTTTTATGTTTATTTTCAACATATAGGGACTGGTGATTTCAAATATAAGGAGCTAGTTATACCTTAACCATGCTAGTGAAGTAAAAATACTTAGCCCATGAAATCCCCTCAAAATTTACGGTTTTCAGAAAGGGATAATGAAATTTCTATCATGATCTTTTAGAACCGTTTTAAGTTCAACATTTACATTGATGGTAGCCTAACATTATATGGAATTGTACGTAGATTCCAAAGCCCATTTACAAAGATTCAAATACCATCTGTGAAGCTGCAGTAAATTACCCTGTAACATTAATCTTTAAACCAGGCAGTCAATCAGAACAGAAACATACCAAAGAGATTTAAAGCAAAAGAGTCATAACTGAGTTATCGAGATTAATGTAAATAGTTTCACATATAACATTGTAGGTTCTCACGTCATGTTGTTTTTGCTTTGAATGAAACATATAAAATTACTTCTATATCTTAAAAATAAATGACTAATATCTAAGTGACACCAGTGGTTTTTCTTTGTGCATGTAAAAAAAAAACTGTGAAAATGATGGCTGAAAAAAGTATCGTTCACCTAAGCGTGCTGTGAGGTAACAAATACAATAAGAAAATTTTGATTTTATACAATTGACGCATTAGGGAGTCTGTATTAATGTTACAAAAAGAAACTTAGTTTTACAAAAGGGCATCTTTACACGTAGCCTGATATACTCAAAAGATGGGACCCACAAAATTTTGACTTAGATGAAACTCTTTGGGAAAATGAAGATGGATAATGAGTGTTATGTACCATCAAACCCCAAATGCCTTTGATTTTAAGATTCACCAACACTCCACATACCACTTGGAAAAAACACTGCCAATTAAGCTATGACACACTTTCCTATCACATTGAATGCAAGATATATTATTCAGACTTCAAGTAGTTGAAACTGTCTTGTAATCACAACGAAACACAGTATTTTATAATAAATTGATTTGTCTATCAATATATTTAATATGTTTCTTCTCTGTGTGTGAGAGCAATCTAACTTTGAAATAGAGTCACTAGGTTATATTAAATATCCTTACTGTATTTAAAGCATTGAGAGGACACTGATCATACATTTTCTGTCTTCTCTAAGGATAAAAGAGGAGGAAGAGCAAATGATGCATTGGGGATTTCAGTTTGCTTGACTTGTTGATATCCCCACTTCTTCCCATAAAGGATTTAAGGCAGATAACAAGAAGATCACATACAATAAAATAATTAGGGGAATAAGAAACAGAAAACCAGAATTGGGGAAAAGGACAACAGCAAACAGATTGCAAGAACCTATCTTATTTCAATTAGACATAAAAATAATTTGTGGATAACATAACAGATCCCACATTAAAAAAATCTTTTTACTGCAATTAAAAAAATCAAACATAATATATTTATCTGTGAGAGTTGAGGGACAATTTTTCCCCAAGTATAGAACTCTGGTAATCTGAAAGAATTTCTATAAAACAGATGATTACAATCTATTACTATGGGTTAGAAGAGAGATACCAAATGAAAGCATGACCAAGAGAGAAATTAAATATTGGGGAAAATAAGCCCCAAATATTAGCAGCTCTCCCCTGAGAAGAGTAATTTGAAGCATAATGGATAAAGTAGGATTAATAGGAAGAACTAGTGGACTAAGCCTGTGTATGTTCAAGTGTTAAAACTGGTCTATGGTACAGATGCTATTAAGCTATCTTAGGATCCAGGTGAGGAAATGAGAGGTGCCAGCCCAGGACCCGACAGCACTGGCGGGAATGAATGCTACTGCAGCTAGGCCCTCCGCGCAGTGGCACACGGAATCCGTAAACACAGTAAAATGACTCAGGGCATTGTGTGAACGATTTCAAAGTCACAAGCATGAATAACAGTCTGCTGATGGATCAGTTCAAGTGTTCAAAATATAAGATCTTCTGGTATTGAGTTATCCCATGTTTTCTCTTCTCTCTGCATCAGATAACATACGCATCTGATTGTGACACATATATTAAATATTCCAAGAGACCAGAGAAACTGATACAAGGATAACTCTAGTGGACATATCCAAAGCTCTTCTTTGGGGAAGCACACAGTCTTCAAGTCACCCAGTCCTTTGCTGGGCTGCAATTACAATGTCCTCCCCCCGTCCCAGCCCCCTCATAGACATGGCTGGCCCAAGCTTGTCATTCACAGCCAGTCCTACTATTCGGTCTCCTTGGCTTCAGTGATTAGCTCAGGGATCATCACAGTACCCAGCAGGGCCAATAAGAGTTTTCACTAAGATTCTTACTTGAATGCTAGAGCTTTTTATCTGGGCTAATGCTGAATAGAAAATGTTGCGACTAATTGGAGCTACCCTCCCTTTCTATGTGAAGGAAACCCCTGTCTGCGAGCAAGAAAGAATGAGGGCAAGAGGCAAGGAAAAGTAGAGAAGGAGATGGAGGGAGAGTCTTGGTCACAGAGTTTGAGCTCTAGTATCTAGTAGTACCAGAAGCAGATCTACCCCTGGGCCTTTCTATTTACATGAATCAATACCTGACTTTTTTTTTTTTTTTTTTTTGGTAAGCAGGTGAATTGGAGTTATATAATTTATAATGATGAGCGTCTGTACTAAAACAGAAATTGAAAAAGCTACATTATATTCTATACTTTTTTCAACTCCTATAAAATGTGAGGCTGATATTAATGTGTGCATATTTGAATGCATGTGTACACATCTGAATCTGTAAAATAACTACATAGTAAATTTTACTAGTGGCATTTTTTAAATGTTAATACGTGTTTAAGGGCAAGAAGTGTCTGGATTAGCCATGCAAGTCCTATAGATAACTAAAAAGGGTAAGCCAAAGTAACTCATACCAAGTTTCCTAATACTTTAAAATAATGAAGGAAGGAGGGTGGTGGGGGAGGAGAAGTGATTTACTCTGATGTTTTTCTAGGCACAGTTAAAAGTAGCTTGCATTTATTGACAACACAAGAGTTTGGTATTGGGAAGAAGTGGCACAGGAACGTACTGGGGAATAAGGGAAAGCTAGCCTCAGATCATGGTTCTGTTGCAGATAATGTCAAATAATGCAGTTGCAAATATACAATTCACTCATCAACAACTGAGAACTGGGTATATCTATTTCTCTTGCTAAGAAAGCAGAAGACCTTGGACAATAAATGCTTTTCCAGAATGAATTTTCATGTTGCTTGAACTATAACATATCAACCGCTTTAGGAACTGACTGGAAAATAACTGTCATCTGGCATCATGCTTCGTGTGAGCTATATTCCACTTCAAGTTGAGTTATAAAGAACTCCAATAAAAATATCTCAGTGTTCTCAAAATAATTACTTATCTCCTACTTTCTAAATATCCTTTTTAAATTCCAACATAGTTAACTTCGAGAAACCTAAAGTTTTCAGGCTCTCTGCCTTCTAGCTGTTCTCCGCTGATAGGAAGGGTCTGGAAGGGCAGTTCCCCAATGGAATGCCCCAAACACGAGCCGGACTCAAATTATTTACCTAACAACTATTTCATTATAGAGACTTTGGGGATTTTCAGATTTATAGAAGTGACCTCAATTCATAAGACACATATCTGTCAATGCTGGATCCTAATAGATTTTTGGCCTATCTTCAAAACAAACTTTGCTGAAATAACTTACACTAAAAAGGGTCACTCAGTATTTAAAGACAAAGCACGGGTGTCAAGACTCAATGTGTTTATTGATGGCTTCTGACACTGGTGGGTTTGCAAGATTTAGGAAAAAAATTTTAATCTTCTTCAAATTCTACACTGATACTATGGAGTCATTTTAGAAAGTTTCTTAAAAACTACTTTAAGTGTTAAAGCATTTCAATATTCACAATGGAAGCAACACTGGACTTTGTAACTGAAGATCTATAGGTTTTGAATTTTATTTAAAAAGGTATTATTAAGCACTGCATCTTTCTTTATGCCTTGCTAAGTACTTTTCAATAATTCTTATGAGAGTTTCTGTTTGTTTTTTGGTTGTTAGAATGATTCTGTACAGGAGCATATCAATCATTTTTATTTCATATGCAAATAAAACACAGATGAAATTGATTATTTATCTGAAATCAACTGTCTGGTATGCACATTTACTGATATCAGTTCTGTCTCTAGTACCATGCTGGGCACCCTCTTTGGATGTGAGCTGTGGACAGAGACAGAATGACTGTGTTCCACGACAGTCAATAAGGTTTCCAATCAGATTATTATTATTATTATTTTTTTTTTTGCAAACAAAGGCAACTAAGCTACTACTTAAGACATTGTCTTTGGTGCCTGATGGGTTTTTCAATTATCAAACTCTTCTCAGTGTTTCTTATGATACTGTAATAAACTAAAAGGAACTGATTAATAGCTTTTTATCAAAAGCCTACTGGAGACAATTGACTCTTGAGAAGAATAGACCAGTGGATCTACTAACCATTAATTTCTCCAGATTTGCTGATCAGTAGTGCAAAAGCAAAACCATCTGGAAGCTTTACGCCTGTACAAAACTATTTTATTTCCTGGAACAAAGGCCTTCAGAACCTTGGATCTTAGTATTAAGACTCAGGCTATTTGTCAAAAGCCAATATAAGAACCAGTCATGTGAAGAAATGATTTTGTGTCTTAAACGACAGCAACAGCAACCGAAGTACTTCAGTTCAAGACATTATCTATTGTGTTATTCAATGTCTCCTTAAGATTGAGATATTAATCTTTAAATTTAATGTTGAGGAAATACTTTTCCTAATGCATTCTGAAAGATTCGTTTAATTAGGCTTATGCACTGGGAACTACGTAGCTTTTTGCTACGGCTGTCAGGATTTTAGCCACTGTATTTAACTCTCAATTGCAGTAACTAATCACAGCCTGGATTCCAGTCTAAACCAAGCCCTTTCTCTTTTCCTCCCATTCCTGACTTTTGGTCTTCCCTCTCTCCCTTCTCACATCCTCCACTTAACAACCCCTAGTCATCCTTCAAGTCTTCCTCAGCTCAAGTTGTCCCCGCTCTAAATGGGACAGACAGCCCTCACTGACTTAGATGCTCCTTCCTCTGTGTTGCTCTTCTGTCCTTCCCTCTAACACTGCCCACTGGTGAGGTGATCCTTGGTTTTCTCACTTCTTTCCTCTATCTAACCCAAGTGAACCTGGTCTAATTCTGAATCTTCAGTGTCCAGCCCTGAACAAGTGCTTAGTAAATACTCCATCTGTGAGGAAGTACAAGGGTACACTACTACTGCTTATGAGACTGTGGAACCTGGAGGAAAAGCAGGAGTTAGTTTGGGGCCACAGCAAGGATGTCCGGGAGACGGCCCAAAGCTGTTCTGCTGGGCATTATCCTTTTGCATGCCATGGTCTAATGTATTACCTTTGATCTACACAGCTCATACTCTGCATAATAAATTTACAATATGACTATCAGTATATGTGTGCACATGTTTTTTAAAAGAACAGGTTAGAAACCAAATCATTACTTTATTTATACTTTCAAAACTTAATAATATTTGCACAAATATTGAGCACTAAAAATACATGTAGTCAGATACTGTAATTAAATGTACATGCAGATTAGGACAGGTAGAGTTTCACGGGTGAGTCTTAGAAGGCATATGGAGGTGAACATGCTAACAATTTATAAGATGTTCCATTGAATAAATGGAATCAGTATTGTCCTCTTTAAAACAATGATAGAAAATCTATACTTGCTTTTTTGTAGAAAGTGGTATTTCATTTATATGTGGTTTTATTTCAACTGCATTATCACTGGATCAACTGTGAGAAAATATTTAAATCTCACAAATTCAGGCACCTTCTGTTTCCTAAATGTTCACATGCTGTATATATGTGCACAGAGAACTTTCACCAAATAATTAGTTTACTGACTAGTGCAAAATTCTGTTTAAAAATTTTAAAAATACAATTTTTTTTTTATGGAGGGTGCCATTTTTGGAAACACAAATAAAAAGGATTAAGATTCTTTCACTTCTCATTTAAAAGTATAACATTCTTGTTAGTATTTTCCTTAAAGTTCTTGGCCCAGAAGATAAAAATTTATGGCTTTAGATTAACTACTTTAATGATGTGACACAGAAGCAGCAGAACATTCTTTTCTGCCTATGGTGCTGGTGTGACTGCCTTTTCAGGAGAGGAAAGAACAACACAATAAATCCCCGTATGGTAAGTCTTTTCCCGCCTCTTTAGTTTAAATCTCAATTTTGCAAGCAGACTGGTGCTGTGAAAATATGTTTGAAATGAGGTAATCATTTGTAATATTTTCATGTACTTAATGACTTATTATACAGAAAGAATGATTTACATTTCACATACTGAGAAAACTTACTGTCTACTTAAATTTAGCAATGTTCTTAAAACTATCTATGAAAACAATCAGTGTCTAAACACTTGCTATTGGCTGTTGCACCTCTGCTTTTCATAAATACAACATGATCACAGCAAATTAAAGGCAAGCCACTTGACTGTCCTGTTACATTAGCTTGACGAAATTAGTGGCTGGCAATGCTTAGCGGAAAGTGACAAGGCTTTCTCAACAGGCTCACATACCGATTTTCCTGGGGAAAGGAAGAATCGTATTTTTATCAAAGTATCCAAAATTTCCTTCCTAAGATAATGCCTCTCAATCTCGCTGATGAGAGTCCAATTGTTCTGCTCCTAAAATAGATAGAAATCAGTAGCTACTGTAATTCTTCAGCCTGTAAGGTCATTCATTGGGAGGGAAAAATGTTATTTTTCTTGAAATTTTCCTGAGGGGGAACCCTGGAGTGGTGATGTTACCTGTGTGAATGGCCTCGAGATAGAATGCAGATCTGGGGCTGTCTGACTCTATGGCTAATGCTCTTTCCTTTCCACCACACCAGCTCTTATTTAACTCCTTTGTAGGAAAAAATAAACAAGTCTCTCTGGGTTCCTACACCTTCTTCCAAAACACACACCTATATTTTCTCTGTATCAGGAGTGGCAGGTGTTTCGGGCTGAAATGAGTTCCTCTCCTTAATTTATATGTTGAAATCCTAACCCCCCAAACCTCAGAATGTGACCTTATTTGGAGATAGGGTCTTTACAGAGGTAATCAAGGCAAAATGAGGTCAACAGGGTGGGCCCTAATCCAATATGATTGGTGCCCTTATTAAAGGGGGAAATCTGAACACAGAGACATGTATAGAGGGAACACAGTGTAAAGAGACATTAAACAGAAGGCAGCATCTGCAAACCAAGGAGAGAGACCTTAGAGGCCTTGAACATATCCTTCCCTCACAGCCCCAGAAAGAACCAATCCTACCCACGTCTTAATCTTGGACTTCAAGTCTCTGGAGCTGTGAGACAGTAAATTTCTGTTGTTTGGGCCACCAATCTGTGGTACTTTGTTGTGGCAGCCCTGGCAAACTAACACAGCAGGCTTTGGACAGCAAAGCCAGAGCACGTGGATGTTCAATGAAGAAACAGCATGAGTAAAGGCAGGACTGTGCTTGCATTTGGGAGGCAACTGTGACCACAGCAGGAGACCAGGAAGGAAAGGTTTAAGTGGTGATCACAGTAGGAGGAACACTGTCACCAAACTCTGTCCATTCCTATTCCCTGTATCCTTGTAGCCTGTACATTCAACCTGCAGTGCATTGTTTCGTTCTTATTCATGGAGACTCTTACAATTATTATAGCTAGAAACAACTTCAGAGATCATTCCTTTCAATTATAAGACGTTATATGGGTTTTCAAAAAGTCTATCTAAATCCTTCCAAAATCTTATCATCCGTTCCCCTTACTTAGTTGTCATTTGACAGCTAAGGGAACTGACTTTATAAATGTTTTCCAGTTACTACAATTTCAAAAGTCATTTCCCAGTATCAGATAGTAAGTCTTCTAGCAACTGAAACTACTGTCTCTACTTTTTCTTTTCTTTCATTCATTCAGTTTTGGCTATTGATCACTGAGCACCTACTATGTGAAAGTTCCTATCATGCAAAAGAGGAATTTACAAGCTATACATAAAGCACAGATAAGGTACAGTGAAGATATAATGAAGAGAAAAATGATTGGGTGCCTACTGTATAAAAGGGAAGTCCTAGGGGTTTCTTATTATATGATCTGATTTTATCTGTTTATCAACTCTCACCCTGTGGATTGCTAGACATATACTACTGATAAGAAACTGAGGCTGAAAGATGTGTTTGTTTGTTTGATGTGGGTGCCTCAGCATACTTTAAGCTCCCTGAGGGTCAGGATGAACCTGTTTTGGTTACCACTGTATCTTAGCACATAGGACACCACCTGCTATATAAGGTACTCAATATTTATTCAATGACTACATTAACAAATCATTGAATCTAGCTTAAATTTTAATTAGGCTGGCATTTTAGCTTGTTTCCCACAAAAGTTCATATGCTGAAGTCCTAAACCCTAGTACCTCAAAATGTGACATTATTTGGAGAAAGGATCTTTATACAGATAATTATATTAAAATGATGTCATTAGGGTAGCCCTAATCCAACGACTAGCATCCTTCTAAGAAGAGGAAATTTGGACACAGATATGTTCACAGGGAAGATTGTGAAGCAAAGGGTAAAGGATACCATCTATGAACCTGGAACAGAGATCCTCCCCCCATAGCTCTCAGAAGGAAGCAACCCTGTGACACCTTGATTTCAGAACTGTGAGAAAATAAATTTCTGTTCTTTAAGCCCCCCAAGCTGTAGTACTTTGCTATGGAGCACTAGCTAACTAACACATGGCATACTGAAACTAATTCTCTTTCCACAAAAAAGGTCTATGCTGAGATTTGCCCACTACTCAATCAATAATACCCAAAGTTTCACAGCTGTTCCAGGAGCATCACCATCCACTCTAAGACAACTATTCCACTTAACGCATCTTATACACTGCCCTGGCCACTGCACAGACTTCTAAAAGAAGGTCTACACCATACAACCTGGAAGGAAGAAGAGGACTAACTATCAAACGATATAGTTACTCCTTTTGAAAAGAAGAAATGATGTATAACAAGTTGTACAATTTTAGAAGGGAACATTGATTTTAAAATGTAGTGAATTCCAGGAAGGCTTCACTTTTTCCTTTTCCAACCATAGTCTTTGGCAGGCCGTCAGCAGAAGAGTCAATAGCAGAAGTGAAGCTGGTTTGTATTTTGTGATTTTGTTGGATACTGGAGGAAGGAAGCCTAAGAAGCTCAAGTTCAATGCCAACAGAGCTAATTTTGTGGCTGCAGAAGTCAGAGCAGGGCTCACAGCTAAACAGTGAGGTGGCAGAGCAGCAGCCCAACTGACCTGCCTGCAGGGTTGTTTTCTGGAGGTGGCCCGTCAGGGAAACCACAGTCTTCTAAAGCTTCTTGCAATGGTTCTCCTCATTGGTGTCTCCACAGACACGCTAACACCTCGTTTTAAGGATTCTGCTGGGTATTGGAATAGATTCCCTTCATGACAGTTCATCTTTCAATCAGCTAGGGCTGTAATCACAGGAATGACCCTGCCCTCAAGTCTGAAAATCCACGGATCTCATTTGTATTCATCTAGGTGCTTCAAATATGACAAGTAGGGAGAATACTACTGTGAAAAAACCAGGATTTTGATATTTCCGAATGCTTTTTAAAATTGAAAAGTAAACATTCAGAAACATGAAAATGATTTGGGCTTATATTATATTCTAAATATAGGTTAACTACTCTGAGGTATATAAACACACTAATTGTAATTGTAAATTACCATGCTGTGCCGGAAAACAGACATATGGCAGGTGTCTTCACTCACTGAGCTACACTGCAGCTCTTTAACATTAATGGGCATCTGATTTTTAAAACCCCTATTTTTTCAGCAATGTCTTCCTAACTGACATGTCCCAATATTCCTTCGTTTGATAACTGGCTTTCTTTTTGTAAGAAATTACAAACTTGACTAAAAAGGAAAAGGCCAGATTTATTAGTCTAAAATATTACTTTATAATGAGAAATTACCATTTAGAGACAAAAAAGACCAGAAGAATGACTATTTTTAGAAATCCTACACTGCCTAGAGACTTCATTTAGAAATATTTCTTGAATTTTTAAATTGTATAATACATACAGTAGATTTTTAAGAAAATTACCAACACCTACATATACGTATATATATTTTACGATATGATATATACCCTTTTCTTTAAAAAATAAAAAAATGACATCATGGAGTTTAATAAACTGTTTTGCCTCATTTAACAATCTATCTCAAACTATGTTTGTCAATTTTTATCATATATGGTGTTTCTTTTTATTTACTTAGTGTTTTGTTGAACATTGTTTCTAACTTCTAATTGTTAAAATTTTTTAAAAAATGCTGTGATGACCATCCTTACCACTAAATTTTTGCAAACACATACAATTATTTCCTTATAAACATTCTTAAAAGATGAAATGATGAGCCAAATGGAAAACGCATTTTAAAAACTTCCCATGTGAATCACACAGTAGCCTTTCGTGAAGGTTGCACCAATTCACATGCTCATGAGCCAAATACTTGTTTCTGTTATTTTGTTCATTATGACCACAATGCTGTCTTCAAATTATTGTAGTTTCATAACACCTGGTAGGACAAGGCCTCCCTATCTCTTTATCTTGAAATTTTCCTTATTTCCCAAAGCTTTATTCTTTCAGTTTAGAATCCCTTTGTCAAGGAACACTCCCATATTCCACTAGGATTTTATTGGAACGGCATTGTAGTTTACATTGTAAAAACATTATTCCACATAGATAATATAATTTTGTACTCTAAAAAGAATTAATCAAAAATAGATTCTGCCAAGGAAACCAGTACTGTTTAGTAAGCAGGACTGTTTATAGACGAAAGTCATAAACAAAAGTGGTTATTCTGAAAAAGAAATCCTTATGGCATAGTTTTAGTATAATAAACAATGATATATAGTATATATATATTAAACATATGAAATTACAGAAAATAGATGCTATTTTAAGAGCAAGATAATGTTTTGGAATAAGGACAGTTTAATATCTCAAGTTTTCTTAGACAAGAGATGGGAAAACTTCTAGGAAAAGAAATTGTTCTTTATGATAGGAATTAATTAAAGTGCCAAGGACTGATAAAAGCATAAGTACAAGAAAGGCAATAATTAATACAGTACTTAGTTCGAATTTGAAAGACTGATAGAAGGAGGGATTCAGGGCCTTTATACTATCCAGAGCTAGACATATCTAGAAAACACAGACTCAAAGAGAACCACGAACTGCCTGTTAGACAGGCACTGTATCAAGGGAAAACTCTTGAAAATAAGATGGCCAATGGGAAGCTGTTTCTCAAATTCTAAAATCGTAGATCCAGAGAGTCATGGTCCCCTTTGAAAACGTAATGAAGGTTATCATCATCGTCTTCAAAGAAAATGTACATATGTACAAACACACTGTTCTGCTTATGTGTTAAAGGGCTCAGCATCTTCAGGATAAGAATGCTTGCCTTGACTAGAACAGACAATTCCAAAATTTACATGAACTGCCAAAGCAGTCTTTTGTAGGTCTTCTCTTCTTTTTGTTATCTTTTCTTGTGGTTTGATGACTAGAGAGGTTCCTTTAACATTTGTTGTAAAGCTGGTTTGGTGGTGATGAATTCTTTTAGCTTTTTGTTTATCTGTGAAGCTTGTGATTTCTCCATCAAGTCTGAACAAGAGCCTTGTTGGAAAGAGTATTCTTGGCTGTAAGTCTTTCCCTTTCATAACTTTAAATATATCTTGCCACTCCCTTCCAGCTTTTGGAGTTTTTGCTGAAAAATCAGCTGACAACCTCATGGGAGTTCCCTTGCATGTTATTTGTTGCTTTTCTTTTACTGATTTCAGTATTTTCTCCCTATCCTTAATTTTTGTCAATTTGATCACTATGTGCCTTGGTGTTCTAGTTCTGTGAAAAATGTCGTATTTTGACAGGAGTTGCATTGGATATATCTTGTGATTTTTGATTTGCATTTCTCTGATATTAGTGATGTTGAGAAACTTTTCACATTCCTTGGGGCCAACTGCATTTCCTATTTTGGAAAAATGTCTGTTCAGTTTTTCTGCCCATATTGTAAATGGGTTGTTTGTTTGCTTTTTAATTGAAGTATAGTTGATTTAAAATGTGTTAGTTTCTGGTGTATAGTATGGATGGACTTGGAGGGCATTATGTGAAGTGAAATGAGTCAAACAGAGAAAGACAAATACTGTAAGATATCACTTACATGTGGAATCTAAAAAAATTCAACAAACTAGTGAATATAACAGGAAAGAAACAGACTCACAGAGGTAGAGAAGGAACTAGTGGTTACCAGTGGAGAAAGGAAAGAGGGAGGGGCAAGACGGAAGCGGAGGATTAAGAGGTACATACAATTATCAAGTATAAAACAAGCTACAAGGATGTACTGTACAACATGGGGAATATAGCCAGTATTTTATAATATTGGAGTAAAGGAGTATAACCTTTAAAAATTGTGAATCATTATATTGTATACCTTTAACATATAATATTATACATCAACTATACTTCAATTTAAAAAATATGACATTGTAAAATAAATACATAAAGTTAAAAAAACCCAAAAAAACAAATAAAAGGAACACATCTAATGTTTCATGATTAAGAATAAGGTTTGCTGTTGGTTTTTGTAGGTATTATTTATCAGGTTTTAAAAGTTTCCTTTTATTTCTAGTTTGTTAAAGCTTCATAATTATTAAATTCTACAAATGTTTTTTCAAAAGGAAAAAAGAATACTTAACCTTGTCTAAAGGAAATAAAAGATAAAGAAAACATTCGATAAAGAAATGTTTTTAAAACGATGGCAAAGACCCTATTGAGCCAGTGGTTGGAATTTATGTTTATTGGTTTTTTTTTTTTATTTTTTTGGAATTTATTTTTAATGTTTTTAATTGAGGTTGGGGGAAATCTGGCAAATATAAAGATTTTGCACTATTTTTTGCTATCTGCCTTTACTATTCCACTGAAATTGTTCTCACTAAGGGTACCCATGATATTGTTGTTAGTGAAATGATATATCTTACTCCACTTCTTATGTTAAATAGTAATATTTATTTAACATAATTGTTTTTATTTAGTATTAATTTTATTTTTATGATTTTATATAATGTATTATAATAAACTGTCTTATTACTATAATAACAAAATATTAAATAATACTTAAAATTATCAAAAATAAATTTGATCTCTGTATATTGGACACTGTTCACCACTGACATCACACTCTTGGTTTTCTCCCAACTCTAAAAGGAGTTCCCTTTCAGTTTTGAGGGATCCGATAATTAACCTTTTTTACCCATTTAATCTTAAATCTTTGAATAATCTGAAACCCTTTAAATAAAGGTTTTTTTCTCTTTTCACAGTCAAGAGGGCCAGTGATAAAACAATCTCATTTTAAATTATGTGAAGGCTGCTGAGTGACAGACAACAGTACTCGCCTAAGCAGAGGGGCAGCCGTGCAGGTGCGGAGACTGGTTCCTCGAGATTGAGAGCCAGTTACGATTTCTCCAGATCTGCAGGAGCTGCAGAATTCAAGCAGCAGCCTGAGCCAGAGACTCTTCACAGCTTTTAGGAGGTAAATGTTCGCAGCACAATCACAGTTGTTCATCCTGGCATTAAACACTGCCTGACCCTCTGCAGCAACATCTCCCTTCCAAGGCTTTTCAGAAGGGTTGTCTAGGAAAAGGGAGACTGGGGTTGGTGCTGTATGACTTTCAGTGGGACAGTCCAAGAGTAAATCATTAGTCACCTACTGAATTTAAAGCCGAGCAACTCTAAAGTCTGGCTCGTTTTCACTAACCTACATGTGTCTTCAGTGCTCTATCTTCAGACACTGACAAGAGGAAAAAACATACATTGGAAGAAAACAGAAGAAACTAGACAAAAGCAATTAATAAAAATAAAAGCCAAAATTAATTAGTTAACAAAAACAGTAGTGAAATAGGATAAAGATAAAAAAAGCTTGTTCTCTGAAAATACCTACAGATAAATTCTTTGTAAGACTAAGGAAAAAAGAGGAAAAACTCACAAGATTAGTAAGCAAAAAGGATACATAAACTCAGATATAATATAGATGACAGAATTAAAAACCATAAATATTATATGACAGCAGATATGAAAACACAGAGGGATTAATGAGTTCCAGTTAGCTAGTATATTATGACCCAACTGACCAATGAAGAAGGAGAAAACTGGAAAAGACCAATTTCACAGAAGAGATTGGAAAAGCGACTTAAGATGTACCACTGCAAAAGCCACAAGGGAGTGTTGGAACAACTATCACAAATATCCTCTGAAAAGCATATCTGAGCTCAAAGAAAGTAAGGGAAATTTCCAGGGAATAAACCAAACGGAGCTGAAAACCAGAGAAGTAAGCTGGAGCTGGGCTGAGCTACTGCTATAGTTTCCCAATCGCAGGAGCAAAGGGATTTAAAACGCAGTGACTGGAGGGACAGGAGATAAACTTGTGAAACTGCATAAGGTGAGACCCCTACCCACCAAATCTGGGGTACTCTAAATGACAAAGTGAATTAGGAAAAAAACACATCTTTCAAGAAACTGGGGAGAACAAGCAAACTTCTGTGTTTCAGCAGGGACTCTGGGTAGGCTCTGTGTACTCTTTTCCTATCCCACCCTCTAACCTTCCCCTGGAGGCAATGATTATCCTGGACTCTGTGTTTACACAAAGTTCTGCTTGGTTCTGACAGAAATGATATACTGAAATAGTCTTCTGTGGCTTGAGTTTTTCACTCAATACTGTGTTCATAAGAAAAAAAACCCCTATGTTTATAGATAATCACAGGAATAACAGACACAATTAATTCTCTATTAATAAAAACAACAGAAACAAAATATCCAAAACTATCTATGTATTGTAATATACCTTAAAGCCAATGCTAAGGAGAAACAAAGGGAAAAACACAAAGCAGCAATAAACTTCAACTTCCATCCCCAAATTTTCCTGAACAACTCCCCTCTCCCTTCCTTCTGTATGCTTAACTTCTTTAGACAGAGAATGGAGAACTTAACGCTAAAAGCCCTGAAATGAGCCCCAGGGACCGGTTTCCCCAGCTTGGCCCTCCCCAGAGAGGCAGGCCCTTCAGCTGGAAAGCCTGGGGAGGCTCAGGGTGGTGGCCGGGGTCTCTCAGAGAGGAGGGCTCCTCCTGCAGTGAAAGGGGCAGGGGAGTACAAAGGTGTAAAGTAGGGTCTCGCATAGTGGGGGGAACCAAAATGGAGTCCCGATGTCAGGGGAAAGCACACCGGTCCCCCTGGGAAAGGAGGCCCGGCTGCCTCCACCTCCTCCAGTGGGGAGAAATCATTGCTTGGCCAACCACCCATCTTGCTCCGGTTATAGAACCAAACTCGGACCAGGTCCTTCTGCAGCCGGAGCTGCTCAGCGATGTGGCAGATCTGCTGGGGTGTGGGCTTCGGGCACTGCAGGAAGAGTTTCTCCAGGTTGTTTCCGATGCGCCTCTCCCTGCTTGCTTGTCTCTGCTTCCGAGCCTGCTGCAGGATCATCTTCATTTTGCATAAGCCCAGAAGGTTCTCGGCGTCCACTTGTTCCAGCCACATTTTCAGGAGCGGTCGCAGCTTCCACATGTTGGCAAGGCTCAGCTGCTGGGCTTCGAAGCGGCAGATGGTCGTCTGGCTAAGCACCTTTCCAAAGAGAGCCCCCAAGGCGAACCCCACGTCGGCCTGCGAGTACCCTAGGGTCATCCTCTTCTGCCTCAAATCCTTGGCCAGCTGCTCCACCTCTTTCTTCACGGCTGAGACATCCTCTGGCAGCGCCAGCCTCGGGATGCACCGCATGACGATGCAGGGCCTGGGGAAGGTGCCCTCAGAGGGGTCTGGGAACCAGGTCCCCGCCTCGCCAGCTCCGACCCGGGGCCCGCAAGGTACGGGATGGGCTCGTACCATCCCGCCCTGGAATTCGTACGCCGGGGGAACTGGGGGCAACCCCCACACCTCAGGGCCTGGATAGATTCTGGGCCCGACCCTGGGTAGGACCATCAGCCTGCCGGGGGCCTCCTGGGCTCTCAGCCAGATCTGAGTGTCAACCCGCACTGGCACCGGCCCTCTGGGCCCGCCCCCACCACTGCCTGGCAGGGGGAAGTTTGCGGGCTTGTGTCCGTCCATGGGGTAAGACCGCTCCCGGGCAGGGAGTCTGGTAGGAACTGATTGTTCTCGAGGCATCAGAACAGCCACCAGCCTCGCCCTCGAGCCCCGTCCGCCCCCCAGAGGGCGGAGATGGCGGTGCAGGCAGGAGAAACGCGCCAAAGGTGCGGTGGTGGGGAAATCTGGTAGGACCCTACTGGTAACTCCTTGGGTCCCCAGGGTTAAGGGAGGAGGTCTCCTACCCTGAACCTTGCTTTCAACTCCCTCCAAGGTGTAAGTCTCCCTTCTGGGCTTTGTACCTTCAAGCTGTCTGGGATCCCCTAGCCCCTGCCTCCATCCTCTCCCTGAAGGCAACCCAGGCATTTACTTTCAGCCCTTCAGAACAGTGGTATCTAATCTCTTTCCTCCACATACTCTGAATGATCACGCTTGGCTTCATAGATATTTGTTAAATATCTTCATGCCAGTTTTTTTTTTGTTTGTTGTTTTTTTAATGCCAGGCAGCATTTTTATGCTACCCCTCAATTCATTAACTCTCCCCTTACTGCTATCTTTACCGTCACAAGTACTGGCAACAGTACTCCACTGCACATCTTCAGTCCCTGTGCCCTAGGAAACCTAAGCCTCCCCGTCTGAATTTCTAGTTAACATCAGTTTACTGTCAGATTCTACCCTCACCCCTACACCTTGCCAGATTCCACTTTCTCACTGGAGCCAAGTTTTCTGATTAATTCTGTTTCCCCCACCAACCCTTCAAGTCCTTTGTTACCCACCATCCTACTTCAGCTTCCTGGCTCAGAGTTTCCACATAAAACAAAGACCGATATCTGTTTCATCTTTCTCCCCTCTGGAGACAGGTCTCTGGATGGGCCTAACCTACTGTTCCTCACTGAGGATGCTCCTTGCAACACTTGATTCCAACATCAGGCTCCCTACCCCTGGCTCCTGTCCCACCAGAGACCCAAGGATCTTAGAGTATTTGTCCCTCCATCATGTCCTTAGCTCAGGAAGCCAGTCCTAGGCCCTGGGTGGAGAAAGTCAAGGAAGGAGGAAGAAGAGAAGATTAGACTTCAGGTTCAAAGCTTCCAAGGAGGAGCTTTGGAAAAGAGGAGACAGTGATCTTGGCTGGACAATCCCAGCCTCTTACTCTTCACACTCCAACTCCACCCTGATGAGATTTACCCTACCCACTTCTACTGGGATTAGTCTTGATGAAGTCATAGGTGACCTTCCAGTTGTCCAATCTGGTGGCCTTTTAAAAATCTTCATACTATTAAACTTCTCTGCAGTATCTGATAATGCTGACTTTTCTTTTTGCTCCTGTTTTAAATTTCCTTGAAATGCTGGTAACAGCCAAATCTGTATTTCAGTCCTGACTTCTCTGTACATTTCCAGTCTGTATTTCCCATTGCCACAAATCAAATTCATTATGTGCAATTCTAAACCTGCCTCTCCTCTGGGGCTCCCTGAGCTGGTTAACGGCATCATCACCCACTCAGTCACCCAAACTGAAATCCAGGAATTGTTCTTGACCTTTGCCATACTCCGGAGGGCATCAAATCTTACATAGTGGGTCTCCTAAACCAGCTGAGCTCTACCACTTCCTCTACAGCCTCATCTTAACTGTTCTAATTTAGGCCATAATTTCTCACTTGCATCAGAATAACCTTACCATTGGCTTCTTCTGCTTCTCCTTCCAAATTCATTTTCATACATCTGCTAGAGGTAATTTTCCCCAAACCAAACCAAACCTTACCTAACTCAACCAAACGAAACAAAAATCTAACCATGTCCTTTTCCTCTTAATTTTTTTTCTTCTCAAAATCTTAGCCCCTTTTTCCCCAGTCAACAAGGTGGGCATTCAAATTCCTGAGTGGGGAACATCATGGTTTTTGCCATCTGGCCCCTCTCTCTTCCTTTCCCAGCCTCATCTACCACACTCTCCCAAACCCTGCAAGCCATCTTACCACATGCTCCGTGACAATACTTCACTTTGCACTAAAGATGCCATGCTTTTCATGGCTATTACAATTTTCTTCATATTGCTCCTTCTATCAGAAATGGCTTCCCCTGCTTGTTGGTCTCATCCTCTCAAATCATTCAGATTCTGTTCCTGTCATCTCAATAGAAAGGCCTTCCCTGACCACCCTTGTCACTCTCTGTTCCTTTTATTAACCTACTTTATTTTTTGATATTAGCAGGTATCACCACCTAACATAAAAATTTTTATCTGTTTATTGTCTGTTTTGGCACTGCCAGGAGAGCAGGTGCTTTGTTTAGTTCACTGCTGTGTCTACAGTGCCAACAACTGTGCTTGGCTCAGGAAACATTTCCTGAATAAAGAAGTGTGCTGAAATTCCAGTCACCTTTAAGTCGCAGTTTAGAGGACACTTTATGGTGAGGCCTTCCCCCAGGTGGAGTTAGTTACTGCTTCTGTGGTCCACCCTTGTACTTGATATATGTTTTTCCTGTAACATTTATCAGTAATAATTTATTTTATGTCTCTGTCTTTCTAACCAGGTACTTAAGGGCATGCATGTAGGTGTTACAAAGCCTGGAACATAACAGAACCCTGAGTGATACGCTGCTCAGTAAACGTTTGCTGAATGAGTGAATGAATCCTCACCTGTACCATTTTGGGAGTAAGGCACAGTTAGTTCCAGTTTAACAATGAGAAACCTGACCCTACCAGGTGTGTCTCCATCCTTTCTCTCCTATACTAGAACAAGGCCCTTATGTAGATGGGGATAGTAGTACCATGAGACTAAATTCAACTCAACACTCCAGGTAACGAGGTTGTTGATGCAGCCTTAAAGCGCTGGTAGTGGAAAAAAGAATCAAGAAATCAACTGCCATCTCTACAGGCTGTGTGCTGGATTGTTTTATGCCTGCGTATCTGCCGCAATCCTGGCTAGAATGTATGCTGGTGAAGATCAAAGTCCTTGTCTGTCTGGGTCATTACTAGACTCTCAGCACCTGGAGTTACACCTGGCACAAAGTGGGGAGTCACACAAATTCATCTCTTCAGCACTGATGGTGACAAGACTTCCACATTTGCCCTGGCTTAGGTTTCAGGATGACAGTCTATGAAAAAGTTTGCAATATATAAAATTTCACTGATACCTATTTTTTCCAAGTATACGTACATGCTATTTTTTCAAAATTACAAAGCAACCAGTGTCTGCTAAACACAATGAAAGGGGGATCCCAAAGAGGAATAAAAGAGAACAACTATATAAATTAAGGCCCACATATTGAAACCAGTCCATTTGCAAAAGAACCACAGAGAAATGGTTCATTAATTATTAAAAAACAGTGGTTGAATAAAAATGTTTTAGTGAACTGAAAAAAGTGTATCCAATCTAATTTGAGGAAAGCTTCATTATATTAACTGAGTTAAAACATAGTAGCTAAAAACATTTGCTAAATTTAAAAGTAAGGCTATATCAACTTGATGGGTTTTAAAGTTAACTTGGGTACTCTCAATTAAGGTTTTCTCTGAACTTGCTCAGATCTCATTGCCACTGTGCCTATCTCCTGGTTTATGCATATGTGCTGTCACGAATAAAAACCCATATCCTTAAGAGAAGTCTTGACATCTGCTTAAAAGTATATTTAATGTGCTGAAGAAATGGGGTGATTAGGGAAAAAAAGCAGGAGCATATTTCGCTAGAACAGAAATAGAGATGAGGGGAGGCAGGTCTCAGGATGCCCAAGACAACCAGCGCTGTTTGGGCCGGGGCACTTGAGAGGCTAATCCATCACCTTCAACAAACACAGAGACCTCTTAGTAAGTGATTAGATTACAATGTAAGAATCAGGCCAGTCTTATCCACAGGGAATTAAAAAGTAAGGATAAGAAACACATGGTCACAGGCCCCATGTATTTATAATCTAAATGGAGGCAAAGAGAAACTGTCTGGAGAGCAGGGCAGCTACACTTGCCCAAAGAGAAGTTAACAGTTTTCTATTATTAGGATTTTTGGAATTAAGAGAAAGTTAAGTTTTAAGCAGAAATCCCCAAAGCAGGATTTGTGTTAGTAAGCTCTTCTTAAGTATCCTCTATTTTAAGATGGCAAAACCAACTGACCAACTGCCAAGATCACCAATGGTAAGAAGCAGAAAACAGTGAAGGCAAAGTTAATAATAAGCATCCATGTAGGTCTTGGTTCATGCTTCATCTCTTTGAAAAGATTTGCTCATACATTCGGGACCACAGTGATCTCCCTCCACTCTGAACTTGGTGCCTTTCCACTGAGATATACTGGCTGCTTTAAACAGTCGGCTGCTTTAAACATGTCTTAGCTCCCACCCAGGAGATATGGAACCTCCCCAGTGGATATTACAGATTCCATTTATTTTGTACTTATGTGCTGAACAATGTCATAACATATGAGCTATCCACAGAGCTCTGAGGATGGTAAGTGCATAAAAACACCTGGATGTGAAGGAAATCTGGTTTTGACTTACATCATCCTGTTGATCAGTTATCTCATTAACTAGGAAGGTGTTCTTTGCTTCCTTCTCTCTCCAAATGCATCTCTCCCAAAGCTGTTGTTCATGCTCCAGAGAGCAGACAGGGTATTGTTCAAGAATATGTGAGAAGTTCCATTTCTATAGCAGAGGCTCAAAAAAATGCTTTTTGAATGTAATTAAATCAACAGAGTAGACCAGGAGATCTAAGAATAATGTGTAAGTCAGACAGAGAGGGCAAAAGCAGACTAGCTGGTGCTAATTTTATAGTTTTTCCCACTCTGCAGGTATGCTGGTAACTGAGCACTGACCAGGCATCAGTGTGTAAAAAGCACTGTCACCAGAAGGGCAAGTATAGGTCCCCAAGAACCACATCAGTCAAGGAGCACGACAAAAGGCAAAGTCACTGGGAAGTCCGTCTCTGGGTCTAGGAAGGAAACTCAGGGACCAGGGAGAACTGTGCCAGCCGGGCAGTCAGGAAAGACGCCTCCTGCCTCACCTTGAGAGAGTTAACAACACACATCACACCAATTTAGTTCACTGAAACTACCTCAAAATACACAGAAATGCTGAAACAGCCAATCCTTTGGGTGGATTTTTAAGTAGAAAAACTAGAACAAAGTGAGACACTGAAGGTAAGTTAGGCAGTTAGGAAAAACTGATAGGTGTAGGCAAAGGACACGACGTTAAAGGTGTAATAACATGGAAGAAGTGAATCACATCAATGTGGTCATTGCAAAGAATCACTTATTGGTCTAGGAGATAAATTCATAAAATAGCTGACGGCACTGTTCTGCATAGGAGATAACAGAGGAAAAGAACAAAGGCGAAAGGACAGCTATTTGTGAAAACAGTATTATGAGAAGCTTTTACTCTTAAAAAACACATAAAGAAAAACCAGAATGTAGTGTGTTGCCAACACAGAATTTTCTTGATCTTCTTAATTTAAGATTAAGATTATGAAGGACTGTTTTTTTGGTTGCTACTTCATTTCACTGTTATTCTTTTGTTATTGTAAAAATGACTCTGCTGTGATATAATTGTTGCTTAAAACCGACAGCTCATGACACAAATATGACATAACTGCATAGTCAGAGACTACACAGAGAAAAATCTTCCCATTTTATTTTATAGATCCGCGTTATTCAGGAGCTATGAACTTCCTGTGCTGTAAAATAATATTAAGTCCAAAAACTCTACAGCCTTCGCTGGAAGCCTTGAAGAATTTAAAATATCTGTATGAGGCAGGAAGAGCAGTTGAGCTGAGCAGGGCTGAGTCGAATGGCATTATGGTGATGAGTCAGGTATATTCAAAGATAGGCACAAGTAGATAAAGTTTAAAGGTTCTTGTTATGCCAAGCAGGATTTAAACAAACTTTTTAGCTGAGTCTGCCCTTGTTACAGAAGAAAAGCTTTAAGGATCTTCTTGCATTGATTACGCTAGTCAGGGTACAGTCACTGTCTTCTGCATTCAAATGTGGACTCTGCTTACACTTTAAAGCAGGAGAAACACAACTTGTTTAACGAAAAAATTTTCTATTACATTGCACGGTAAAAATGCACCTAATAGAAATGACAGCTTATGACCAATGAAACCAGTAATTCAGGACGTGCCATGGGCTCAGAGAAGTAAATGAGAAGTAGAGTAGAATTTCTGTTTACAGGATATAACTCTTTCAGGAGCTGTGAGAATTATTTTTTGTTAAAGAGATTCCGAATTAATTGATTTTGGTGCCTTGGTATTGCCATCGTAAGTATGAGGTCTCTGTGATTGTCCCTGGAATCTCGGTAAGAAACTATGAACTGAAGTAAGCCAAAGAGAGTGGCAGAATTTCTTGTAATAATTTAAATTCAAGAAAGACACCTGTCTTTTATGACTGACAGAAATGTAGATGAAACATAAGAAACCAATGAATTTATGGAAGTTTCTCATAAGGATATGTTCTAGGGCAGGTGTCATTTTGAAAGGAAGACAATGTATTAAAGAACTGATAGGATTTCAGGGAGAATATGGGAGAATAGGACAGTAGCAGGAAGAAGAATGAAAGGGAAAAGGTCAGCGTGGGACGTATGTACATTAGAAGAGTGAAGAAACAGGGAGAATGCTGAAGAACAGGAAAACTGAGGAGCTGAAAGGCTGGACTTCTGTAGAAGATGCACTGGGAGGCTCTGAGAGTAATCCTGTGACAAGACATGACTAGAATCAGGACTCAGACAATCTAGAAAACAGGAGAGAAATGACAAAGTTTTTAATTCTTGAGTACTGAAAAGCAAAGAACAGTTTCTTGAAAACTGTAGCCCTTGATTTGTTGGATAAAATAATTTATAATAATAATAACAACAACAACAACAACAATAATAATAATGACAGGAAGTCCTTGCTTTGCATGGAAGTGTAGGACTGTAAAAATGACCATACAAACTGAAACCGGGCAAAGTGATCATAACAATCAATGGAAAAAAACCTATGGTTGTGCTGTGACCTTTTTTTTTGTTAAAACATTAAAAATAGGGTAGAGGAATAAAAAAATAGTAAAATGAATTGTATTTAGTACACTGCATTTTAAAACTTTAGAAACATTGAGAATTAAGATGCTTTATTTCTTTGTAAAAAACTTATTAAGAGCAGTTTGAATAGTGCCTGCCTTCTTGTCATACAACTCGTGACACAGTTCAAGCAAATCTTTTCTATGCCTTGGCAAACTGTCATACTCCTAAGTGTGGGTCAGCTTCCAACATTTTATCCTTCGCTTCCAATGTCACGAAACATCTCTGAGAGTTCATTTGATGTGAAGTTTTTTTTTGTTTTTTTGTTTTTTGCCAGCATCACTTCCTCTGGGACATCTTCATCTTTTTCGTCTTAAATGCTTTCCAATTTCACTTCCAGCATTTCATGTCTTTGCTGCACTTTCATCTCTGTTGGCCAGGCCATTTCTTTTTGTAAATACAGATAGTGCTATCTGTGTCGGAACTGAATAACAGATACGCAGTAATCAGTCAGTGACAGATTTGAAAGAAGTGACAGGATTGGTCACTGATCATGATGTGCATCTGTAATTTACATTGAGATCTATACCTAATGCAATTATTCAAAGTTAGTATATTGTGGTAACTGACATTTGAGCCTTGTTTTGGGGGGACTGGTGTTACTTAACTAAACTATGGTAACTGAAATTTGTGTATATTAGAGCCATGCAAAGCGAGGACTATCTGTATTATTGAGTCCTACTACATGCCAGGTACTATTTTGACAGTCCTGTATGGATTGTTCAACTTAATTCTGACCATGACCCAATGAATGGTACTAGCATTATCCTCATTTTAAAGACAGAGTGATTGTAGATCTTCATCTGGCCATATTATAGAATTAATTCTCCACATATTTGGGAAGAATACACTTTTCTCACAGTCATGATAAACCCAAAGTTCTTCATTAATGCTGACTTACTACCATTAGAGAGTCTGAAGTGACAAGTTACACATTCATTTGGAACATTTATCTAGAGTAAAAAGTCAGGGTCTCATAATAATAGGGAAGGAATGTGGATACTTTGAGAAGATGCACTAAATCTTAGATAGCAGTGGGGTACCACTTAATAAAGAAGGGTGTCAGTGAACTAAGAGTTACTCTTGGGCCCTGAAGGGGTTCAGAAGTCCTTCACCAGCTCACCAATTTCAGTAGTCATCCTCTGATTAGGAACAAAGAGAATTCTGCAACGGACAGAAGATTTTTTTCCTTAGGAGAATGAGTTCCTTGAGAGGCAAGAATCTTGTCTAGCAATCTTTAGAGTCTAGATGAATGCTCAGTACATAATAAGTGCTCAGTAAATCTTTGTGGAAATAAGGAATACATATTTACAGTTAGTTTCTCATCTCAAGAGAACCAAAAATAACTCAAGTCTGAAGTAAGACATGGAGTTAGGCTCTAATTAGAGTGGAAACAATTAAATCAACCAACTAACTAATTGGTGAAAATAATGAAATTTGGATTTTCTAAAATGTAAGGCTTGCCGCCTATGTTGATTTTACATGCTTGATATTGTTTCTGAAGAAAAGCAAAACCAAATAATGCTGAGGGATTATACCTTCAAAAGTGAAGTGTTGTAAAAATCTAAGCTACAATGGTCATGGGGGACTATACTTTTCATTATAAAGTTCAATCTGCATATCATCTAGTTCCATAGTTTTCCCACATATTGGTTATATTTAATCATTTGTATCTGTGACCTTAAATTGACAATGTCTTATTTTAAATTTAATTACTTTCCTTCCAGAAACTAAGCAGGAAAGGTGTGGCTATTTTGCCACATAAATTAAAATGGAAAGGAAATCCTAAATTTCTTAGAAGGTAATTTATTAAAATGAAATAAAAGTAAAAAAAATTCATGCTGCTCTTTTAAAATATCTGAAACATTAGCTAAAAACAAAAGAATCCAATATTGATTTTAGAAGGTTATTAGAAAATTTCAATAAAGGGTCTGTTACAAAAGTCTCATTTATAAAGATCTTTGCTATACAAAGTTTAAAATGATGTTTATGTTTATCTGCCCAAATATTTCAACAAGTAACTTTTATAATATTTTAGAAATTAAGGAATTATGTAATACAACTGAATTTTGTCAAAGATTATGCCATGAGATTCAAAACTTATATAAACTAGTGCTTATATGATTTAATTATTATTAGTAGAACATATTGAATACTTGGGGTGAAATATGTATGGTTAAAGGGGATATTAACAGACAATATGAACAGAAATACTAGTACCTAGTCTCAAAGAATATTTAGATACTGTATATCAGTTAAATCAATGTTAATACCTAAAAGCTGAAGTCATCTATCAAATTATCTCTCAAAATTTTTCATTAAACAAAACTATTTTCCTTTAAAGAAGGACTGTGTTTTAAGAACTACGATTTAATAAAAAATTTAAAAAACCCTGCTTTTAAAGTGCTGATAATCAAATTAGAACATCTTAAGATTTTAAAAATAAAAAATATTTGACCTGTCTATAGTGCCTAACGTTCACTTTGAATTTTTATTTCAGTACCAAAGAATATTTTAGATGTTCTGAATCACTATTAGAAGGCAATGCCATTTCTCTTAAGGGGTATGTTTTGGGGGTATTTTTTGCCAGCAGACTGATTTACTGCTGGTGACTTGATGTGTGTCTGTGACAAGTCAGAGTAGGCAGGGAGGGTTAGATGGGAGGCACATATCACACGTTTGGTCAAACAGAAGTGAAGGGCAGTGGATCCAGGCAAACCACACAGGTCAGGAAGGGGCAGGCAGAGACTGTGATCTGGGGTAGACGTGATTCCACAGGCTGTAGGACAAAGAATCTCTAGGTGGGGTAGACGGAAGCCAGGAAGACACAGGAGACACAAACTGTAAGAAAAGTCACACACAGACAAAAAACCAGATGACAGAGAGAGAGTCAGAAGGCAATATAAAGACCCAAGGAGAGCCCTCGAGAGCAGTGACCCAGATAGCTGACAGAGGGAAGGAGAAACAGAGGACAAGTGAAGCACAGCCAGCCATGGAAAGGGAGATCAATACTTAATATACAGTTAAAAAAAAAAGAAAAAAAAGAAAAAGAAAAAGAAAATTTCTGTCTTAGGTACCACTGGTCTCAACTTACTTTTCTAACTAGGGACATAGCATTAAGCGCCATGAGACACTGCTATGGGAACTGTAAAAGTAATCTCTCACAAATTAACTCATAATTTATAAATTTCAAGAACAAATACAAATTCATATTATTCAGTTATTTATCCAAAAGCATTCTAAAAAATTAGTTTAAGAGGGGAGGGCACAGCTCAGTGGTACAGAGTATGTGCTTAGCATGCAGCATAAGGTCCTGGGTTCCATCCCCAGTACCTCCATTAAATAATAATAATAAACAAACAAACAAACCTAATTACTACCCCCTACCAAAAAAGATATAAATTAAAAAAAAGGAGAGTTCTAAAATAATGAGTTTTAAAATTTTTTTTATCTTTAAAGGGAAGAGTTAGTTCAGTAAAAGGGAGTTGCCACCTTTACTGCCAAATTCTTTGAAGGATTTTTCACAAATTGGTTCAGAAAGCTGTAAAAAAAATCATGGTGGCTATTTTTAATTTTTTTAAAAAACTGAGATTTCTGGAGTAAGACTACTTATATTCAATGTGATTACTAGAAAACTGAAAGAGTCAAAATCACAGGATAATACTGGACCTGATTAAGCGTATGTATGTATATGTGTGTGTATGTATACATATATATAAAATGAGGGCAAATGTTGGTGATCTACATAAATATCATATGTTTAGCTAGTTTATTTTAAATGATTCTCTCATCCATTATTTCCCCAAAGTTCCTGATTCCAGCTAATTATAATGAATGATTCACTGAAAGCACAAGCGTTTCTAGTGGTCAACTTTTAGAACATACATCCCTTGTATTAACTATTAATTATAAGGTAACACCAAACAATGAACAGGGAAAGTCACTGATGAATAACAGCTGCAAGGCCAGTTCTACAACAATGAACACAAACTGCCTGAAAAATGCTATTTAGTTAATGAAAATACCACTTTAAGAATTAGAATAGATATTCTCTGAATGGAAGAAAGAGGAATGCTAGAATTCTTGAGCAGTACACGTAGTCAAAAAGTGGTACAGTATCATACATGCTAATATGCCTTGAATTTTCAAGTCTGTTTACAAGGCAAAGTATAGACTTTCAATTACCCAATTATTTTGAGCTATGTCTAAAAATACATTAGATAACACAACTTGTCTACACATTCTGAATGATACCACATTCTAGAAGCAATTAATGTTGATTTTCCACCGCTATCTTTAGAAAGAAGTGATTGTTCACTAACAAAGAAAAGATACAACTTTTAATGCCATTTCCTCAAGACATATTTTCAGCAATAAAGTGAAGTGAATATTTAGCAAATATTCAGTAATTTCAGTCAGTGTAAACATTCAATCTGGACTACTTAAGCCAAGAATAATTAGGGTTACAGTTGCAGGTTTTCGACAATTCAGATTCACCTGGAAATGGCTAATGTTCCAGTTTCTGTTCTGGTGGGGAAGGGGCTTGACAGGTGTACTTTATCAATGGCCTCCTTCTACATCCAGAACCAGACAGCATCATCTAAATATTAGTACATTTCAAGTTTAATTCTTAACTCCTAAGACATCTACGATGGTTCTTTTACCCTCTCCCCTTTTCTTTTCTTCTCCTTTTTAAACATTTATACTGTTATCTTTCTAAATTTTGAGGTGCTCAGATTTACAACAAGTGCTCTAAGTAAGCTGGAAGAACAGACAGAAGTCTACCTCAAACCATGACAAGGGTGAGAAAAAATGAGGATACAAGTTCTGGCAGGAAATACGTTGACAGGTATCAGACATCTAGATACAGTTTAAGTAAATTTCCTTAATGGTAGGTGGAAAAAACTTCCTATCCTGTGCGCCTGGTGCGCAAGAGTCACAGGCATGTGAAAATACTGATCCCCTCACCCTTCAGCTCAGCCAGGAGGAGCTCTGTCCATCCACCTCTGGGCACAAGCAACCCTGTCTGTGAACTCCAGAGTGCCATACAAATCTTACACTTTTCTATATGTGTTGCTTAAGGAAGAGTGGAATAACTTTAACTATGTGCTGGTAACTACACTTTATGGTCACCATAAGCCTTAGAGGACTGCTAAAGTAGATCTGATGAGACCGTCAGCATTTCACGAATCCAGAACAAGAGACTGCTAGGAGGGAAGAAGGGCGCAGATTTCAGAGCTGAGCAGATCCCCTGAAGTCTTGGAAAAACATCCCTAAGGTCAGACAGGCAAAGACCAGGGCTAGAAGGACAATACTAGAAATGTCATCTCAGAGAGACCTTCCCTGGCCAACTTCCTAAAACTTCAAATCCTCCCCTCCACACACACATACTTAATTCTGTTCCCTCTTCCCGCTGGTTCTCCCCCCAACGACTACTACCCAACACACTACATATATACTTCACTTATTTATCTTGTTGATTGTCTGTCTCTCCTACTAGAAGGTAAGCCCTCCGCGGGACCTTTACCTGGTGTAATTCACGGCTATGTCCCTGCACCTGGAGTCACGTCTGGTCCACAGCGAGTTCTTGCTGACGGAAGGCGCGCAGACTGAAAGCAAGGTGCCTGGGGAGCCCGGGAGCACGCTGGGAGGGGCTGACTGCGCGTGCGCCTGAGCAGAAGCACTGACCCACAGCGGGCCCCGCCGGGAACCGGCCGGGAAAGAGCCGTCTGTCAGTCATGTGCCGGCCGAAGCCAGCTGTGCCCGGACTTGTAAGAAGTCAGAAGGTATCAAAGCTCTGTAACCTTGTCTATTTTCAAACATATATGTTTGGCTTTCCTTTCACCCTGGAAGAATGCCTCTTAACGCACAGTCAAAAACTGTAAAAAATGATATTAGCTCTTTCGGGGGAGAAGTAACAGGATATAACATCATTTCTGATTTCATCTTTACTTCTACCCCCGTTTCTTTCAGCTTTATTGTTTCCAGATTTCTACGTCCTACTGAACATTTTTCTTTCGACTATTAGTTTTCCTTTTGATTTCTTCACTATATTTTCTATCTTCCTGTGACTCTGGTTTTACTACACTTATCGATGTCACAGAGAACATAGAAAAACATGAATTAGTTATTTGCTGTTTCAAAACAGAATTGGAGACAGGGAAGTGGAAGGGGGAATATCTCTCTGCAAACGCTTTCCCCAATCCTATAGGGTTAAAATAACCAATAATCCTTTTAAAATAAAGGATAACCTTAAATTCTAAAATGCCTAATGAGAATATACAGTATCACATTACATTTTTACAGTGCCTTCTTCCTGGTGAACTTAAAATAGCCCTTCAGATACCAAAAAGTTGTCCTCATAACATTTCTACAAGTTAAGTGAGGCAGACATATGCTGTTGCCATTTTATAACAAACATATAAACAACCAAAATATGGGCTATAGAATAAACATAGATCTTATTAACCTATTATATATTTCTCTGAATAACACTGTTTTTAAACAGCTGTTTCTACCAGTATGAAACACCATTAACAGAAAAAAGTGAGGGAACCAGTGACTTGACATGTATTTGAGATGCCTCAAATATCCACTATTCATAATATGTTATAATAACTGAAAAGTCAACTTCATTTTAAGTATAAGGTACAACACTGCCAACTCTTAAATGTGACATTATTACAAGTATTACACTTGCTTTCAAAAGAGAAATAAAAACAGTATGACTCTACTGAAAATAATTATCAGTGGTATTTTAAGTATAATTCAAAAATTTTACTGTACCTGCTTTAAAAATATTCATAGGTAAATAACATTCATAAAATGGAGCTATTATGAGCATTGGATCTATTTTTTGGGTAAAAGGAAACATATTTAGTAATAGAGGAAAAAATTTGGGATTAAATGAGTACGTATTTTTACAGGTAATTTTTCTGCTTTGACAATGAAATTCTTAGTCAAAAGGTAAAAAGTATATTGTAATGAGAAAAAAAACCCTTCATAATTTAGAAATCTGGAAAAAAAGACTTCACTAAATTGAATGGATAGTCTGGACATCCATTACTAACTTGTGGTCAGTACACATACTGAAATTTTCAAACAATATCAACATTTCAAATTACAATAATAGGATTATTGATCACAGAACTTCAGGTGTGTCAAAGGTGCTTTAACAACCTTTTGTATTTCTATCTGAATTTCCTGCCATCACCTCAATTGCTGTCATTTCAATTAAACAGGTCATAAAACAATTTAATCATTCTTGCTCTTAATTAATTTCCCCCTTTTGCTCCCCTCTTGTCCCAGTTACTTCTCATTGGAGCTTATCATTGTCTCCTCCCTTCCCTCAGCCTCCACGTCCTGTCTATTTATCATCAAGGCATGTAGGTTCTTCCCAAGTCATACCTGTTACAGCTCTCCTATCCTCTCCAGTCCCATTGCCGCCACTCCCGTTCATGCCATCAACCATGTATACTGGCTTTACTGTCACAGCCTGCTGAGTCTACTGCCTCCAGATGCTTGCTCCTCTCTTTTATTCATTTACTAAACTAATCTTCTTTAAAATTCCATTTTGATCACGTCATAGTAATGTTGATCACATCATAAAACTGTTCATTATTTTTTAAGGACTCTGAGGGAAATCAGCGATTTTGATTAAAAACTGTTCAGTTTTTATAAGTCGGTATGGAAAATGCTGGGCTTACTGGCCCTCTTCTCTCATTTGGTGCAACCTAGTGTTGATGCCAGCTTCAAAAGGAGGAAGCTACTTCCTCCTAGCAGAGGGCCAGGAAACAGTTCTTTTTTAAAACATCTTTTTCGGGGAAAAAAAGATAGTCATTATAAGCTCTTGTTCATTGCTGTGTCCCAGCTTCCAGAGCACTACCTGGAACATAAGTGCTGAGTAAATATTTGAGAAATAAATGGATACAGGTTTCCCCTACTATCTGAAAGTACAGCACTCCTATGAAACTTTACGTAAGCCAAAATGGCGTAAAGCAAAGAAGCAATTACTTTAGGACACATTTTGCTAATGGATGCCCCAAATAAATCGAGTTAAGGCACAGATGCTCACAGGCACAGCTGAAAGCTATGGCTGCTTGATGCTGAGATGTGGAGTGTAGTTCCTGGGGGAGGAGCTTGGTGATGCCACTCTCGCTACTCCAGGTACTTGCTGCCTCTGTAACAGCCCCCTGCAAGCAAATGCTGAATGCATTTTTGCTTTCACTTTTCTTCATAAGAGCAAAAATCCTCTTCAAATTTCTTCCAGTTAGGGAAAACAGGAAAACCAATGGAGATCTTTCATAAAAGTCAAGTGGCATAAAGTGAACTTTCAAAAAGTGGGGAATAACTGTATTTATTGGGGAATGTATAAGAAATCTCCTCCTGACTTAAGCCGAATTTGTTGGAATAAAAACCCACAGGGAACAGAAGGTTACAGAAAGTAGCAAGTTCTGTCTTAAGAAAGATTTGGTCAGAGAAGAGTCGAATAGTGAGGCGACTTAGTGTAAGATCAAATGAGTGTGATAAAAAAGAAACTTAATAGCTTATCTCTGATAAACTGTATAGCAAAGTCTAATGAAGTATTGGAGAAGCAGGGTAAGAATGAATTGTCTTCAAAGAACTTTTTAGTGCCTTTTTGAAAGAGTTGCTAGCAAAACCCAAGATAACAGACAAAAGATGAATCTTACAAAAGCTTAAGTCTCAAAAAAAGTTAAGTTGTTTTCTACTTAGGCTTGAGTGACCGCCAGAGTTGAAGTTTAAACTTGTATTAATTATCTACTGCTGTCAACAAATCACACCCAAAATTGGCAGCTTAAAACAATACACCTTTATCAGTCACAGTTTCTGTGGGTGGGGATCTGAGTGTGGTGTGGCTAGGTATCTGGCTCAGGGTCTCTCACAAAAACACCGTCAAGGTGTTGGTTGAGGTTGCAGTCCTCTCAAGGCTCAAATGGGAGGTGATCCCCTTCCAAGGTGGCTGTTGGCAGACTTCAGGTCCTCACTGGCTCATGGCCGGAGACACCAGTTCCTTGTCACGTGGGCCTCTCCAAGGAGCAGCTCCCACCATGGCAGCTGGCTTCCATCAGAGGGAGCAAGCACGAGGACAGCAAAGAGCCTGAGGTCTGCCAACATTCACTGGTCTCACCATGTTCTTCACCATCCTTAAGCAGCAGGCTTGATAGAACGGTGGAATGACTTTTTGAACACTCACTTATGGTACCAGGCTAGGTGACAACATCTTACAGAGATGAGACAATGTCTTCCAAGATGTGTTATTTGCTCTAAATCAGACTTTAATACATGTGCTATTTCTCCCAGACCTCCAGGGATGAGAGGCAGAGATGGGACTGGCTTCTCTTCTTACTCTCATTAGTGATCTACTAGCAAAACGGCTGCTTCCCATTCCCGTGACTTCAGGCTCTGTTGGGGTAAAGGTCTTAGTTCCAGAGGAAGAAATGCTTCGATGAGGGGTCGCAGCAGTGATTCCGTCGAACTGGAAGCTGAGGCTGCCATCTTGCCGTTTTGGGCTCCTTACACCACTGAATTAATAAGCAACAGCAAGTGCTGCTATATTGGCTGGGGTGACTGATCCTGATCACTAAGGGAAAACTGAGTTGCTACTATACAGTGGGGTAAAGAAGAGTATGTCTGCAATGCAGGAACGCCTCTAGGACACCCATCAATATCTCCTGTGATTAACGTCAACAGAAAACTACAACAATGTAACTCAGGAAGGATTGCCAATGGCCGAGGCCCTTCAGGAATGAAGACACGGGTCATCTCACAAGGCAAGGAACCATGACCAGTTGAGACACTTGCTGAGAGCAAACAGAATATGGATTGAAGGTAGTTACACTTACCAGATAAAACTACATGACCAGTTGCAAAAATGAGGAATGTAATAGTTATGAGTATTTCTTCCTCATTTTGATATGAGTATGTATGCAACACATATTTTTGTTTTCATCTCTCTTATTACCTTATTGTCACATGTAAGATGTGTCAATAGTAATTAGCTTTATCTCTCAGTATTTAAATTAAAAGATACCAAAGATGAGAAGAATAAACATCAATCAAGGACAAAACAGGGGCTTTGTATCCTCTTCTAGTGTGTTTTCAGTTGTACATGGGATAGCTGTATCTTGTTAGGTGGAAGCATGACTTCATTAATGCCTTTATTTGGTGATTAAGTCCGGTTTAAGGGGATGTAGATGAGTGCCGACTTGACAAGGAGTGGACCGTGGAGGCTCTGTAATGTGTCACTTTGGCTAGGTTGAACTACATTTCAACCTAGCAAAATTTCTTTTCAAACTGTATGTTTTGGGTTAGGATGTTTCACAATGGAGATTTCTGTGAGAAATTTGGAGGGTTAAAATGAAGCAGCAGCCATTTTGAGCTCCCACATGTTGTTTATCTGCTGGTTCATTTGGTGGCCTGAGGCAGGGGCCAGGATTGTATCCATCCTACCCTGGATTCTCCTCCAGCGGCGATGACTCCTGGCCAGTTGTGCACCTGGTTAGCTCCATGACAAAGGGCACTGGCTTCGACAGGGCACCCACACCACAAAGGGCAGAGGCCACAAGAACTGACATGGATTTAAGTCCATCCTCGTGGACTTACCCCTTTACTTAACATCTTCACTTAACTCCCTGCTCTGTAAACTCAAGCTCCAGCATTGCATGCAAAATCAATATTCTTACAGAGACAGCCAGCTCTGGTCAAATCCCAGGTCAAATCTCTGTAACAAATCCTTTACTATGTATAGTCCACCCTCATTATTTGTGGGGTCCATATTTGTGAATTTACCTACTTAATAAAATTTATTTGTAAGCCCCCAAGTCAATACTCATGGCACTTTTGTGGTCATTTGTGGATATGTGCATGTGTAGAGTGGTGAAAAGTTTCAGTTGCTCAACATGCACATTCCTAACTAAGAACAAGGCCATGCTTTGCCTTCTTGTTTCAGTCCTTGTACTGTAAACAAGTGTCCTTTTTGCAGACTACTTACTGCCATGTTTTTCACATTTTCATGCTTTTGTTGGTGATTTTACTCTTTGAAATGGTGCCCAACTACAGTACTGAAGTGTTATTTAGTGTCCCTAAGCTCAAGAAGACTGTGATGTGTTTTATGGAGAAAATCAGTGTGTTAGAAAAACTTCATTCAGGCATGAGTTCCAGTGCTGTTAGCTGTGAGTTCAACATTAGTGAATCAGGAATCTATATTACATAAGGTGCCTTTAAACAGAAATATTCATAAAACAAAGTTATATACTGACTGGTTGATGAAAATGTTGTGACCAGAAGCTTGCAGTTTGGAACCTAACCCTGTATTTTCCCTAGGAGCAATGATTCAGTATTCACTAATTCAGTGCTATCAGAGAGTTTACGGAACATAACCACTGATGATACAGGAAATATACTGTACTTAATGTACACACACACACACACACACACTCACACATACACACATATTGTAGCATATATATTTCCTAGCAGTCTGTTTCTCTAACTGAACCCTGATTGACAGACCAGAAAAGTATAGTTATAATAATGGTGAAGTACAGTTCCCGTGAAATTTAGTTAATAATGATACTTCTTTATCTAGTAGTTGAACTGTTCTCCAAATCATTCCCTTCAAGTATACAGACACGTCTGCACCATTAAGTACTTAGTGATTAGCTATCCCCCATGGTTGTTATATGGAGTAGTTCATGTTCAAAACTTCTGCTCATTCTTTGGCATCTATGACCAAAGCAAGCCCATTTCTATTCTGTACCATAACCAGACACCATTGCCCACTTTGTGTTTACCATCAAAACTGGTTGGCAATTGTGGAAGCCACAATCAGAAAGCAATGAAAAATGTCACTCTCTCTTCCCTAGAGATTAGAGACTAACATATAAATCCTGTAGGCTGGAATCAATGTCAGTCTTAAACGGTCTGGAGCCCACCTGCTTCCTGAGGTGCTTACCCCATTTTACCTCTTTTCTTTCAAAACACAGGCCAGTCTTAACCTTAGTTCCCTGTGAACATCTTCAGGTCCATTCCAGCCCTTACTCCTTACCTTGCTCTGCTTCTTTTGGCTAGAATACCATCCTGCATGTCTTTCTACAATCCAAATCCTATCTAACACACAAGGTCCAGCCAAAATCTTCTACATGAGAAGCTTTTCTAGACTCTAGGTCACAACAGTCTCTTTCTCTGAACTCTTGACCACCTATTGTATCAATGAGTTGGTAATCAATCAGAGACAAATACTCTGAGGTCCTGTACTGCTATCCAGTCCCTGTCTTAATCAACCTTTAATTCATGTACATCCTGTCTCCTTAAGCTTCAACAGCAAATGTCAATATTACTCTCAAGTTGTTTCACTTACTCGTCTTCACGAGTTCGTTGGTAAGCATCTTCAGTTACTTAACGCAGTTCTGGTCATGGATCAGACCTACGCTATAGGTTACCAATAATTCATTCAAAGATTCAAGGCAGAACAAGATGCTTAATTTGCAAAACAGAATTCCACATTTCATTAGCATATTTTTGCACCTTAAGAAAACCACCCCATACATTTCCCATCAAACACATACCTGCTGAAACTCGGGGGCAGTCAGGCAGCATGGACTCCACTGATGTGTCTAATGGTTCTGAGCTGGAGACCCAGTTACAACAGTTCTGCAATGTAATAGAGACAATGTTCTGCTGAAACATAATTTAAGGCAAGACCAATTTACTAGGCTGCAGAGATTAATTTATCCAATATAACCAACCACTATAAGTATACTCTATTTTCCATACACTGTAAAAAGTTCTCTTATGTACATAGTCAGTAATCATTCATGACCAACATGACTGTAGAAAAAAGTTTATCTTCTACAATCCAGCAAATTATCTGTGCTGATATTAAGAAGACATGTAACCTCTGTGAATGACGATGCAATATGCTCATAAGAGACAGCTAGGATTTTAATTAAGGGAAATTGAAAAGGGTGTCCATTTTTAACTTTTAGATGGAAATAACTATTAATTTGAATACGTGAAAGAATATTTACATTTTAAAACAAGTCGCCCGGCTAGCTCAGTCGGTAGAGAATGAGACTATTAAAACAATATTCTTTGTCTTTGTAGTAGTAGAAATACATTTCATAATTACTTCTCAAAATTTGGCCAGTATAAATATACTACTTTAAAAGTTTTTCTTCAACCTATTTCAATGAAGGCTGTATCAAACAATTCAAGAGAAACACAACCTGGTGAATTGTAGCTGTGTGTCTGAGGACACAAAGCTTTCAAGATTAAAGCTTAACCTCTAAGATAATGATGAATTACAACTCAGACAAATGAAATAAAAATAATCTGTATTTCTTCCATACATTGTAAGTCTGTATTTGAAGTCTGGCTTAAAAAATGTGATTAACCTCATATGGCTTTAAAAAAATTTCCAACACACACACACACACACACACACACACACTGAATTTCCAGACAGATTTTATTTTGAAAGAAATCATCCTATCAATCATGTTGAAAAAATCGCTGATTGCTATTCTGGTAAACAAGCATGTATTGTGTATTTTTAGATGCTTGCTGTCCTGGTTGTGCACCATGGAATCCGTCCTCACTGTGGAAAGATCCTTGACTGGTAGATCAAGTGTCTTATTGTATTTCCTTAATTCATTCTGTCTGGAAGAAGATGTCAGCTGTGTTGCAGTGAGGAGAGAATTTCAAAGGCCCCAGTCCCCACCAATAAAGGCCAAGGAATGGCTTTTGAATAGATTTGTCAAGGCAACCCTACTGTTCTGGGACCAGGGAGAGCAGGAATAACATAAAGGAAGGGTTGCTGTATGAGATTAGAAAGTGAAGTTCACAAAGCATGGCAGATTTTTGTAAGAAACAGTAGATCAATGAAACTATTGAACTGTGTGGAAAAAAAAAAAAAACCATGAAAACAAACACAACATCTAGTAATGTTCTTAAATGCTTTCTCTCTTTTTACATTTAAAATGGATAAAATATTACTATTTTCATGTATTACAAAAGCTTGATGGTTTAAAGTGGATATGTATTCTATAACTTGCACTCCTAATCTTAATTAGCAGCTGAATGCAAAATTATACAATGTAAGAGGGAAGGAATTATAAAAGAAATGGGGTTTTAGAAGATATTTCATACATCTGAAATAAGTAAAATTAATATTACTATTGATAGAATACCACATCAGAGAGTTCTAGATAATGCAGAAGATTAGCACACAATTAGCCAGCTTTTATATACAATGTGACACTTGCTTGTAAGAAATAAGTATTCTCCAAAGCAGTGTCAAGATATGTAAATGGATGATTTGTTTTATCATTCATCACAACCCCTAATAAATTCAAAAATCATGACTTCTATAGGTACTAAAAATAGGCTCCCAATGATACAGGCAGATAGCGTCAATGAAGAATGACTTTCTCTTTCTCTCTCTTTTTCTTAAACAATTCAGTCTTTTCAATGACAGCAATTAGCACTACCGACAGACAGGCAGCGATTAGGTATATATTTTAATTATTATTCATCCTAGTAGTACGTCCAAATCTGATGAAAGTCGGCTATTACCCAGGTGATATGTCAGTCTTAATACTGTTCACTTATACTTCACGTATGTAAAACTGTGTCTTATAGGATATTTCCAGTATTAATAACAGTGATGGTACTTTACAATATGCAGGTGATTAATCATTTTCTAACTCGTTATCACTGACTTTAAAAAGCTCAACAAAATGGGTTTTATCTAGGTCACTTTTAACTCCAACATTTAAAGCAAAATATAGGTTAACATTTTGGAGTCCTGAAATTTCAGTTTTTATCTAGGCACACGTTTAGGCTTTGATCTCTCATAAAAACAGGGTAGAAATTAAACACCTTATAGATAAAGTACATATGTCCAAAGTTCTCTGGAATGACAAAGTACTGGCGTAGGATTGTAAAGGTTTGATACCATAAGTTGATGTATATGCGTGGTGTGTGCATGTTTGTGTGACATTTTTACCACTCTAGGAAAAATACAGAAAGAAGAGGGCAAAACAAGCTAAAAATATGTTTTCCATATGATAGAGTATAATGAAATAAAATAATGTAAACAAACTGGGAAATATGTGTAAAGAAGGAAATATGAGAAAGACATACAGCCATTACGTATGAATTCTATCTATCTGAAATTCCATGTTATCAAAACGTAACTCCCTATTCTGAGGTGTGTTTTTATAGTTTAGAAATCAAATCTCTTTCCATTGTTTTTTTCTAATGCCTGTTTTACCCCTCTTCTCAGTGCCCCAATTTGCACCCTGTACCAGTTCTTCAGCTGAGATGAACACTAGCAAAGAGTCTTGGAAGATGACAGAAGCAGCCCACTAGGAAAGCCCTATCTAAACTCAAATCATGCTGCACTGGGTTCCCAGACCCTGGGGATCTTATTCTCAGCTTCCCTGAGCAGACAGCAAGGCATGATGGAGTAGAGGTACCAACAGAGCCATGCCTGAGCCTCAGATGCAGCCCTGTCTCAACCTAATCAACAAGCAGAGAGAAAGATGCCCCCTTGGCCAGAGCCAGCAGATGGGGATGGATCATGTAACTAGAGCATCTCTGGGTCTGAGGGAAGAAGACAGAAACAGGCAACATAGTGAGTTTCTTAAAGGTAACTGTTTTCAATTCAAAAATATTTTACCCTGAAAGTATGACTTTACAAGTTTTTGTGGTTGTGAATAGTCTTCTTTGTGAAATCCAAAAGCTTGGGAACTACTGATACGGACGAGATGTGCCAATGGGCCACAGTGCTGAGTGACTCCCTCTGACAGTTAAACCAAGGGTTGACAATATTTCAGTGTAGGTATTAAATGAACTAAAATTTTTTATAAATAGGTTGTAACTTAGTATATTATGTTTTTAAGAGAAGAGTAGGTAGTAGGTATTCCGGTGCAAGGTACTTGGAAGTATTTGGAGATGCCTGTTGCCCTGGTTGAGTTTAGGTTTTTACTCATTTTTATTTCATTTGTGTGAGTTATAAATTATCAGCGTCTTAGAGGTTGATCTCTAATATGGAAGGCACTGTGTCCTCAGATAAGAACAACTACTGCTGTTCACCAGGTTGTGTTTCCAGGACTGACGTTCAGAGCTGAACGGTGATGGGTAAGGGTTCACGGCTATTATGCAGAACCACACGTTTGGCTTGGCTGGACTTTCAGAAGCCGGGGTATGTCAGGAAATGACATTTGTCTACTCAATCTTTTTCTTTTTTTTTTTAAATAAAAAGTATGTATTTAAGTTGTACAACATGATGATTTGATATACATATACACAGTGAAATGATTACTACAGTCAAGCTAATTAACATATGTTCTCCTTACAGTTAGCACTTTGTGTGTGCGTGTGGTGAGAGAACCTGAAATCTATTCTCTTAGCAAATTTCCAGTATTCAGAACAGTTTTATTAAGTACAGTCATCATGCTGTATATTAGGTCTCTAGACTTAACGCATTCTACACAACTGGAATCTTTGGCCAACATCTCACCTTCCTGACACTGGTAACCATGATCCTATTCTCTGCTAGATTCCAGGTATAAGTGGGACCGTGTAGTATTTTTCTTTCTGTGTCTAGTTTATTTCCTTTAGCATAATGTCCTCCAGGTTCATCCTTGCCCACTCAGTGTTTATGGGCCTGGAGCTTGAAGTAAGAAGTTCCTTTCAGGAGCTGCCTTTGGTTACTTTTTCCTCTCCTCATGAGGCTGGCTTAATATGTAGGCTTGGTATTTTGGTTGGGAGTAGATTTTGTTTGGAATCATTGCCAAAAGTAGCCCTTTCTGACCTTTCTTTGAAAGAAATTGTTATTTTAAAATTATACAATTAATACAAGAATGTAGTACTTAACTTTCTTTCTGTGTGCTAATTAGAATTTTTAAAAATAAGCTTTTCATAGTAAGTGAATATTTAACATCAGTAACTTTACCATATTAACTTAAACATGCTTACAAAACAAAAAACAGTTTTACTAATTTACCGTATAATGAGAATGACTAGGCAATTGTACCATTGTCCCACTTCCAAATTTTAAAGCAGTATTTGGTGAAATAATGGAGCCAATCATCAAGAGACCAAAAGCACTGAGGCTTCACCTACAAGCAGACTGCTGTTTTTATGGACAACACTCCTGTTTAGCTAAGATGTTTTTCTTGGGAGAGGTATTTGCAAAATTGCCGAGTTTTTGAGCTGATTTCAAATGAAGCTGGAGTAGGGGAGATGGCAGGGCAGTGGGATGGTGAGGATCATAAAGACTTCCCTCCTACACCCTTCTCCCCAACACCTGTGCTCAAGACAACAGCCCTTTCTAATCGCTGAACCTAGGCTTGATTGCTCTTCATTATTTCAAGGAATTATGCAGAGTGGAGACGGACTAAAAAGGAGAAAGAAGAGGGGATGGAGTTTCATCCTGAGTGCTGGGAAATGCTGGGCTCTAATCTTGCCAAACCACATTGAATTTTCTGGTAGAGGATCACACATTTAGGTGAGTCCCTACAAGATATGTGACATAGACTTCTATAGTCTCCCTTTTTGTTCCTGTTTTAGGGGAGAGCTCTGAGCAGGGATAATTTCAAAGCTCCATCAACAACGATCTAATAATTTTTTATCTCTGGGATCTTATAGTGTTTTCTATAATAATATGTTTCACTTCTTTACTTCTTCACTGCTTTTCAAGGGATTTTCTTCTTGGTTATCACCTTTGAGTCTTACAATAGTTGACAAAGTAGATAAAATAGGAATTATTATCTCTAATTCCCAATTATGAAACAAGCCCAGAAAGATGGAGTGGCTTTCCCAAGACAGTAAGTCTTGGCAGAGTACCTGGTAGACCCTAGTAGCTCCTTCATTATTGATTTACCTAGTGAGTGACTAAGCCAGAATCATTATCAAAACTCAGTTATCCTAAGTCCTTGTTCTGCATTAATTCCCTTTTGTAAGATATTTTGAATATGCAAATCATTCATAAAACAAAAGTAGAATAGTGTTCATGTATCTTATTTGGGGGTGAAAAGGTAACAACAATAATAGCTGTGATTGACTGAACTCCTTTAAAGTACCAACAACTGTGTGATTTCTTTATATAAGTTTTTCCCAACCATGTTTGCAAGGCAGGTATTATATTTTACAGATGAGAAGACTGAATCTCAAAGATATTAAATAACTTGCCCAAGACTATACAGCTAGGTAAGTGACTGAGCTGGGGTGAGTTCCGGTGTGTCGTAATACAAAGCTCTTCATGCTGCTTTACACCTAAGGCATAACTGAGGGAACTGAAAGAACTAGGTCATTTATTAAATTTTATAAAATTTTCAGAAATTTCTTAAAAGCTATGCCTACAAAAAAAATTAATGACAGCTTTGATTAAATTAAGATGAATTCAACTACTGCCTATTTCAGTCAGATGAAAAAATGCAAAGATTAATATATTCTGATTTTTGAAGCAGACGCCTAATTCAGTCTTAGTTAGAGATACTTAAAAAAGTAAATCTAAATAAATTTTGTTCTATTTGTCACCTGGAATGAGACACGAAGAACTCCCAATTAAAAAATGATGAACAGGGATGTTTCTAGTTTGAGATAAGTACTAAATTCTATATTGGTTATGTGTGGGGGGAAAAGGATACTAACAGCTCATTTATAAACCTTGCTACTTATATAATGCTGGGAGCTGTTATGTATCCATTTGGACAGATAAACCGCAAAAAAAGAGTTTAGGCATGAAATATGCAAAATTACTCTTGAAAAAGTTTAGGCCCTTAGAAATGACTATTAAGGATGTAGATAAATTGTGAAAGGAGAAATGTGAAAAGCAATGCAGACAGAAGACACCTGGGTGTTAGAATAGATTTTTAAAAATCCCACCTTTATATGTTTATAACATTATGAGGAATAGAGTAAAAGTATTTTGGACTTTTTCATGATGAAAGTACTTTTTCTAATGGAGAAAACAGATTGGTGATATGATAACATCACTATGGGATTATATAGCCTAGTCTTCTATTTATTCAAAATTCTTTTTAGATATTAATTCTCTGGTCCTTACAGTGCACCAGGAGGACTGGTAGAAGTTACCCACTGTATCTATGGAGAGAGGTCAGCTGAGTAAATACCTGAGTATTCTATTAAAATACTGAAGAGGGTGGGTATAGCACCATGGTGGAGCACATGCTTTGCATGCATGAGGTCCTGAGTTCAATTCTCAGTACCTCCATTTAAAAAAAAAATGAAAAAAAAATTAGGAAGGTCAAACAGCTCATTCATATAAGTATGGATTTGATTAAAAAATTGCTATATCTTGGCATGGCAGATGTCAATTGCTTATGATATCAGAAAAGTAAATATAAATAAAAAAGATATTTCAGATATATATCTGTAATAGGAATCAAAGAAATAATGAGCTGAAAGTTTTTTGAAAAATGGGAGCAGGTTTAACGAGCCCTTGTTAATTCTCAGGCTCACTAGCCCTTAGGAAGAGTGAAAAGCTTTCTTAGCCTGAGGCTGGACTGTGACCAGCTCCTGTGTTTCTCCTCCCTCAAGGGTCTGGCAAAACACTATTTCAGCTTTTTACTTCTCCCCCTACTGGCAGCAGTGAGCCAATCCATTTAAGAGGGGCACATACTGGCCACCTTTCAAGAAAAGGATGAGACCCAGTGTACATTAAGCTTCTTTCTTGTGATTAAGCAGTACCAATGCTAAAGAGCTGGTGGAAAAATCCAGTATCAGGAAATAATAACCTCCTAACAGATCAAGACTTTATTCAGCCAAAGTTCCTCCTGCATGTTGTATGCATACCTATATTCCATAGAAAGCCGAAAAAGGGGAGGAGGGCTTTCAAAAAAGTCGCTGTTCTTCACAAGGGTTTTCTATTATTACTTCAGCCGTGTCTAGTTTTCTCTCTTCCCTCTAAATGTTCCGCCTCTAGAAAGGGAGTTGGGGAGTGGGAGGTGATATAAACTGGTGGGGGCTCAAGATATAAAGGCCACACTCACTCATCTCAGCACTGAAAAAAAGCCCTGTCTCACCTCTCTCATCCATTCTCGAATCGTTTTGCCAGCTTCTTGATGCCACACATTGTGAACGGAGTCTGTCAACGCCACAGCAGTTACCTTACTTTTCACATCTGCTTCGCGTTGAATCATCTGTTTTGAAAAAGGAAAATAAAATGTTGGCTATAATTTTTTCCCTCCTGGGTGCTTAGTCACAGATAATGGTAATATTATATTAAAAGTGAAAAAGTAATATGCATCTCTTCTTCAAAGTTAGTCGTTTCTACACTGAACACATGCCCTGTTCTTGTCCAGAGATGTGAAGAGACCTAATATTTTCTTTTAAAAAGATAATACCACTTAAGTCTTAGAATTACACAGTTCTATCATCTTCCATGTCGTTTGACAATTCAAGGATTAAAGGGATCACAGGGGGAAAAAGGAGGAATCCCTGAGGGCCTCTTTCACAAGTTTCTTCCACCATTTCCTATCTCAGTGCTTCAGGGAAGTCAGTACCCGGGGTTCATGGTTAGCTAGTTAGGACTAACTTCTACTAATTTTCAGTAGATGGTATATCAGTAAAGAATGATATCTTGCTTTAACTTCTCCAACTTAACTAGCAAGCTCTTCACCATGGCCTTGTCATTCCTTGGTGTTTTAAATGCCCACAGAGATCTTTCTCTCCAAAGCCAACCAATGTCATTTTGCTTTCTAATATATTTATGATTACACTTTTAATTCGTTCTATAGAATGTTATTTCTATAAAATTAAATGGTTCTAAAATTTAAAAAGAGCCACTTGGCTTGAAGAAACTGAAGAATTCATCAGTGGTCTGTAAGACAGAGAAACTGAAAAATAAGAATTCTAGATGAAAAGAGTCAGAAAATTGCTAGTGACCCTAATTTGATATGACAAATATAAAAAACTTGATAAAAAATTAGTTAAAATACAATAGGTAGTAGCCTTGAATTTCATAGCCATGTCCTCACTATTTCTTTGCATCAAATGTCTTTCTCCCTCTAAAAATGAGCAATTTCTCTGTCATTTGCTATTAATTTCTATGGATTGTCTATCAAAAATACATTACTGACATTTTTTAAAAAAGGGAGAATTCTGAATGATGATGAAAGCTCATACAGAGAACACTGCAAGCCATGCTTCTGATACCAAATGATGCCTGTTGGCATTCTGAATTAAAAAAATGTATCTCTTAAATTTCTTTAAACCCTGCCTATGCCCATCCCCTTTCACTGAACACTACCTAATGGAAATCTAATTCACTGTTAATGCTGCCTGAGCAGCATTTCCACACCTTAAATCTTTGTGCCTTGTGTTTTCTGCTTATATAATGTGGAAATCTTCAAATCAATGATGGTTAGCCAAATCATATTACCGCCAAAATTCACCTCGTGATACCGATATTTTTTAAAGCATAAAATAATACTCTAATTCAATACTTCACCTTCATTATTAAGTAGTTTGCTACCTTCTTCTAGATTTTACCTTAAAAATAGATTCTCACTGGATCACACTGGCACTAGAATGTAAAAATTTAAACTGACACTAAGATAATAAAGTCCCAAATTCCACAACAGTGAACCCACCTGGCTCATGGAGAACTTACATGTCCTTATTCTCCTTTTCTAAACAGTAACACTTTTAGAGATCTAGCTGTTGCTGAAGCTAGAAATAAGAACATGCTCTTCTGGTATTCTAAGAATATGTCTGCATTTAAAAATATTTGCCCTGAATTTTGTTTTGGTTGTTGTTAACACATGCTGACTTAAATTTAAGGTGTTGGTGTCTGAAGACACTAAATATTGAGGGCTATTTGTGAAATGATATAAAATTAAGAATTGAACAGGCTGAGGATTCAGTGTAAAAGTAGAAAATCTGGGGAATAATTCTACAAACCTGGAAAATGTACAGTCAATAGACTGACTACCAGAGGGGAAAAAATTTTGGTCAGTTTGTCCGTCTGGCTAACACTTCACATACTAGATGTGATGATGCGCAACTTTTGTTCACATCACATCAAATCACATTATAACCCAGCACGATACTCTCTTCCACTGTTACAGTCTCTTGCAGTTTAAAAAGCACTTCCACATTATATTACGAGAGGACAGGAATGGTCAAATTCCAGAGGATCTCAACCAAGAGCTGTTTACAAATGAACCCAGTAACAAAAAATTTTATATATTTGACTGTTGAGGATTAGTAGAATTGTAAATCAGTGAAAATCTTTACGGTTTCGTTTTGCAGACTATTTCCCTCTGTTTTGGGCTCGCTGCAACTTATTCTGAAAGTCCTGGGACTACCCTCACTGCCATGTCTGACCAGCGCCTCCGCTTCTTGGATGTGTTGGTGTGGTTCCCAGCAGCCTTCTCTCACCTACTGCCTCCTCAGGGGATGAGCACTGATGAGAAATGCTGTAGAAAGGCAATGGTAGGGGTAGACTGAATACAGAAATCAAGACTGTTTAAGAGACAGACCTTTGATGGAATATAGCTAAAGCAAGGAATGGGTGGAGGTGCAGCTGGGTGGGAAAACAACTTCTGTAAAAGTCCGTCATGATAGTCTGGAAAACCCAGAAATCTGAAAGGAAGGAACCCATATGGGCAAAGTCCTACTATATGTCAATCTAAGGTGGTGAAGTGATTTTTATTAGGATCCATGGATATGAACACCTTTGAAATTCTTTGCAAAATTCTGTCTGTATATATATAGATATAAATAAATATTTTTGTATCTTTATGTATATATATATAAATAAATATTTTTCTGGGAGAAGATGCTTTACTTTGATTACATTCTTAAAGGGATCTCAATCTCTAAAAATGTTAAGACAGTTGAACTCAGTGTCTCTGCATTCCCAAATGAGCTGTGAAGTATCTGCTAAGTGATCCCTTTAAACAATGACACTAAAGATCACTTTAACACCTATACAAATCTTTCAAAAAAAGACGGCATTTTTTTGTTGGTGTTATAATGTCTTCAGTACAGTAGTAAGGTATCAAGAGTTGAATAAAAGTGACAAAATTTTTTTTGATACTCCAGACATCAACATCCTAAAGTTTCATGGCTTAATAGGTTCTATGTGGTATAGTTACAATTAAAATCTTTTTGTTTTTATTTATGTATATAATATATATTTATATGTGAGTAGCACTTCATAAATTTCAAAATGAATACATAGTCATTCTCAGCTTACTTTGAAATAATATTGAAATGTATGTAAAACTTGTATCATTTTCTGTATTTTGGAGGAGGAAACTGAGGCTTGGAAACTCGTTAATGGTCACGCAGATATGAGTGTATGTCTGTGGCTATGTAAAGTGACATGACTTGAACATGACTTTATGTCTTGTGTTCCTTCATTTGTATCACATCTCAGTAACATAATATTACACTCACATAAATAAACTCATTTAATTAATTCTCTTTTCACATATACAATATTTCATTGACTTGGACATTTAAAAAAACGGTAAAAAAAAAAGTCCAAATCCAAATCAGTAAGGAATGTTAAATTCTAAAAATCATGCTAAGATAAAAAAAGCCATGAGCAAAGTGAGACTATCAATAGCATTAAAAAATTATTACCACAGTTCTAAAGTAAATGATGTCTAGGATAATAGGGAAAATTAAATATTTCTATAAATCATATCTATAAATATTAATCATTATTAATCAAACATATTTATTTCTATAAATCATATTACTCTCATATTAATTTGAGAATTAATAAAAAATATTTGATGCTGTCACTTGATATTTTTGTTTCCCCCTCTTAATCCTATCCATTTATTCCATTTTTGTTACGTCTTTTTACTTTAGCTTATACACAATCTGCTCTTTCCTTCACTGTCTGCATGTTCCCAAACTGACAAAAGCTTAACTAACTCAATAAATATCAAGTCCTTTGAACAGAGTAAAAATATATACCATCCGTATGTAGGCTCATCTTATTATTAAAATTCTAGATGGGGTTGAAATTGAGAGGAAAAAGAAAAACACTTCTATTATTTTTTTTTCTTCCAGAGTAAGTGTAAGATTTTAAATATTAAGTAACTGTAACCAGATAAGACAGCTTATTGGAGTGTAAGAGCATTTGGTGAGATGGAGACCAGAGGACCAGAGGACCAGAGGCGTGGCACGGGAGGGCCAGAGTCAGCAGCAGCTACCTTGCTCCCCTCCCACAGGGTTGCTACCATCTCTCCCCAGGATCATGTAGACCTTTTCTGTCCCCCTAACCTCCCTCACCATGCTTTCTCCAATGCCCTCAAATGATGGACCTGCATCTTCACAAATATCTGGCCCAATCCAAATACTTCATGCCACCCTAAGGGTTCCTTAATTCCCCTTTTGCACCTACAAACTGTTGTAACTTTTCCCTGGGTTTCATTTCTTCCAGAAGTCTACCATGAGCTACTTTTAGCAAAGGAAAACACAAAGACTATTTTACTTCCACCAAATTAAATTAAAACTTGCTGTCGTAGCTTGGAAGATAAGCTTTTGAGGGCAGGCAGGGAAACGCTGATGTTAGAGGGAAGCTCTGTCACGGAATCTGGAAGCAGTTTCCTATCTCTGCTCCAGGGTCTTGGATTTTAGAAATTATAAATCCAATCCGATACTAGATTCACTACTCCCATCCTAAAGAAGTGAACCCTGAATTGGATCACCTTAACCTTAACCTAAAGAAAAACTAGATAATTTAATTTCCCCATATTTGTGATCCAGCAGGATAAATGTCTTATATTTTAAAGTCCAAGGGGACTTCCTGAAAGAGCCAGTGTGGATTAGGGGGGAGGGATGTATATATGTACATACAGATCCATATTTATATTTGCATATGTAACATATTTTAAACATGTTTTTGAGGGAAATATTTTAAAGTCTTTCATCAGAAAAAGCCATTACCTCCTTTTTCAATTCTAACATGTGTTACACATATGCACTGTTGAGGGTTACAGCATGTGAATCACTTGTATAGGAAAGAATATTCTCAAAGAAAATCAAATAACGCATGTTTCCTTCAGATTAGGATCTGACACTCCTGTACGTTTATAAATCTGAGGATCATTACTACTGTATGAGCATGAATGAATCATCACTCTGGTTAATAGCACGGCTGAGGTTTGAGCCGTCTTTAAAAAAATATATGTGTATAAATAGATTAGCTCCCTCTAGAGCTCCCTGAGTTAAGATTTCAGATTAAGTTGTTTGAAAGTTTGAAAAGTATGAAAAGCTGGTACCTTTCCACATTTTTGTTATGTAGATTATAATTACACTCAGTGCTTCTGCTTGAGTGTAGTCTTTACGGGACTTGATAAACAGATATTTGAACACAAGCCTCTCCCATCAGTTTACATTTCTGGGTGTACGTTCCCTGACGTGTGGTGCACTGCCCTATGGGCTATCAGGACAGGGTTACAGATGTGCCCTGGGCCAAGATGACTCATTAGCCGATGCTGGGTCTGTTAATGTCTTCCTAAAGATTCTTTTGTATAAGTCGGTCCCAATAGCATGCTACCCACAGAACAAATATCATCTTTGCTGTGACATTAAAACCTTGTCTCTGTCACAAGGCTCCTGAAGCACCTCTAGTGATTACAATGAAATACACACATGCTTTGGTAGATGAAATAGGAAGACTAAACTGCCCGGCAGGAAACTCAGACATGTATGATAGTTAGCTCTTGCATGTTACAATTCATACTTCCAATGTGCATCCAATATATATATATAGGAAAGGAGACGCTTTCAAGTAAGCAGTCTTCATAAGGAGTGTGTGGTTAGGTTCAAAGTCCTTGGCGTCAGTTCCCTAGGTTCAAATCCTTGCTCTGCCACTTCTGGTAGTAACACCGTGAGTGAATTATTTTAATTTTTTTTGCATCTTAACTTCATCACAGGTAAAAGGGGGATGATGAATACACCTAAGTCATAGAGTTACCGTGAGATGAAATGAAGCAAATCTAAAGCAACTAGCAGACGACCTGGCACACAGTACACAATTATAGTAGACAACCCCACAAAACACACGGCGCAAACTACTCCGTACGCGTAAACTAGTGTATTCTCCTTTCTCAATGTAGAAGGCAACAGAAGCTTAACTTAGAATGCATTTAATGACAGCATGACTTTTTAAAGAGTCATAGATCCACAAAGGAAAAAAAAATTATTAAGGGCTGCTTTTTCCTTAGAGTATGTGGTTCAATAATTCTAAAACCACCAGGCTGAGAAGTAGAAAGAGCTGATTATTGCGTCTGTGTAAAGTCCTGTAATAAGAATACTAGACCAGTAATAGTACCATGCACTTGAAAGTTAAAACAGAACTGCTGAAGTCATACTGTGGCAACTTCACTTTCCGGGCACCAGTGAACCCTTTCAGAATTCCTTGGGCCAGCAGCAAAGCACGGAGCCACGGTTTAGCAGTGCCAAGCTGGTGGTGAGAGAGCCTCTTTACGGCTGGTTTCTACATAGAGGGAGTACAGCTGACTATATTTTTAAATAGATAATCACAGAGATATGAAATATGTCCAGAGGAAGGCAGTATAGTGTTGTAGTTAATAGCATGCTGAAGCTTTGGAACAAGATGTCCTTAAATTTTTACTTTTGGTTAATCATTATAAGAATACAAAAATGGGAGCAATAACAAAATTATTATTAATCAAAACTAATCATTATAAGAATAACAAAAATAAAGAGTCACCTCACAGGCTGAAGGATAACTGAAATAAGGCATGTCAGCAATCAACACTGTCAATTACTATTACTATTACCTAGACATTCATTTCTGATTTCTAAAATGTACCCTTCCTTTTAGATACGACATCTATGTACTCCTCAGTGACATCAACATTTACACGGGTGGGGTAGCAGTAAGAAGTGTCATACAATTACTACACCCACCTCCACCCCTACCTTCTCCATTATGTAAAGTGATTTGGGCTTGCTTAAATGTTTTTAAAGGAAATAACTAGGTATAAATAAGATAACCATACATTCCCAGGACAGTCCTGGCTTATGTCTATTGACCTGGTGTAATTATTAATAGTGTTCCCTTTCGGGGGTGGGGGTGGGTATAGCTCAGTGGTGGAGTATGTGCTCAGCATGCATGAGGTCCTGGGTTCACTCCGTAGTTTCTCCATTAACAACACACACACACACACAAGGAAAGTGTCCCCTTTTCACTGCTAAAAGTGTTTTGGTTTGGATGGTAAATTATACAGTCACTGTATGTATTAAGTATAATACAGAAGTTAAATGTTACTCTAGCAAATGAGTAAATTTTTCTGCCCCATGCTTAGGAATTTAAGCATCTATCCCAAACCTATAGAGTCATCACTACAAAAAAAAAATAACCATGTAGGAAAACATACAAGAAATATGTCCCAAAGTTCCTAAGTTCAAAACTTAAGGGCAAGCCTCAGTGCTGCGCGGGCCCCTCACAGATGGACATGCGGCCTCACACCCTGGGTAGGTAAACATGGCCAGCTGGAGCGCCACTGTAGCAACAGGCTAAGACAACATTCTCTTTTCCTGTGCTTTGAAGCTCCAGCTTCAATTCTTACAACCTTTGTCTAATTTCAGGAAGGAAAAGGCTCTCCACAGGCAAGAAGCCCAAGGGATAGGGTATGTAAACTGAAACTTCTTGGGTCACATGCATTTATGGAGATAAGTCTCCAGCCACCAGTTAGGGAATGGCAAGTTATGATTTATTATTGCAGGCAGCCAGAAGAGAGCAGTAATAACTTCCTTTTCCTTTCCTGCCTCGACCGTGCTGCCACGTGCAGACTCCTTCAGCAACAGAAAAGTATGTGGAAGGTAGGTTGAAAAGAAAAAGAAAAGAAAAACCAAAACAAAACAAATATTAAGTGATTGACAACCTGGGAGCTGGGAAAGACCAGTGCCTTACAAAAACACAAGATGTGAGGAAAAAAGCAACAGTTCGAGAAACTTACTTTGCTAATCAAGAAAACAGCAAGTTAATTGTAAGAAAAAAAAAATAAAAGAGGTCACAGATTAAAAAAACAGTGTAAGGGTTCATCAAGGTGACTGATTTAATTAAAACGTTTTATTATGTAATGTTTTAAGACTGACCATAAGTAAGCAAGATATTATAAAACACAGATTTGAAAATAACAATGAATATACACGAAGTGGATATATTATAAAAGTCTAAGTAAGGACTAAAAACATTGCCAGTCCAAAAAATTGAAGGCAGCCTTAGCAAAGGAAATGGTTAAATGGTGACAATAGATAGTCTTAAACAGAAAAATGAGAAAACTTATTAAAACTTTGTAAATGTACTACATACTAAGAGATGTTTCTGATGCAAATAAGTGCCAAGTATGTTCATAATACTTAGTTTAAAAATCACTTATGAGCCTTTATTAATTGACATATACTAGAAATACTTCGGTATATACGTTTTGTTTTTTTTCAGTAACATTCCCCTTTAATAGCCTGGTGGGAACTTATACATATATAAGGAAAGAGAGAGAGAGAGAAAGAGAGAGACAGAGAGAATGTATTTGTCAATCATTAAATGGTTTAAAATCTTGAGCCAAAAGGTTTCATTACGTCTCACAGGGGCAGGCATATACATTCAGCTGGGAGAATGTTAATATACTTAAGTTTTAAAGCATAGCATTTTCTTTAGGTCCAGAAAAAGAAAGATAAAGGGATATAATTTCCTGCCACAAAGATATATAGTAGATAACCAGAGTACAGGAGATCATGTTATTTAACAAATTTCTCTTAAAAGCCTTTACACTAGGTGTGAGGTGATGGATGTGTTGACTGGCTTGGCTGTGGTGAGTCTGTCACAATGTATACAGATATCGGGGTCATCAAGTTATACACCTTAAATACACACAAATATTTTAAACATATATAAAATACTTAAAAGTTATATTAAAATATATAAAATATGTCAATTATACCTCATTAAATCTGGGGGGTGGGGAAGCCTTTACATAGAATTCCCACATAGATATTTCATGTATTTGAAATTTTATTAAAATTTTCAAAGTTATTCTATAAATTTAACAATATTTTTACAAAAAATACAGGTTCCAATTACCTGTATTGGTTTCAATGTATCTTAAAGACTGTATACTCTGTTACCTGGCATAAACAGGGGAGCAATATTCTAACTTATCAACTGTTTTAGGTAATAATATTATGACCATAAAGTTGAGGAAGATGTGAATTTTGACCTTCAGCGAGAACTCACAGTTTAGGCAGGAAGGCAAGTTCTGATAAATTTTGTGGGGACCCTTTGAATTTTGAGTATTTATATATAGATTATCTCATTAGACAGAACAATTTCTTGTTCAGTAGATTGGCAGTTGAGGGATTACGGACCTGTTTTATAGATGAGGAAACTGATGCTTAGAGAAAGTAAGGGACTTATCCACATTCACATACTTAGTATGTGGCACAGCTAGATCTATTAACTCAAAATCTCACTTCTTTATACCATGGCTACCCATGTAATATCCTACATTTTTCCATCTGAAATACTTATACTGGTAATTATGTATTCACTAGCTTTCTTTCCTACTGAAACGTAGGCTTCAAGAGGGAAGGACTGTATTTGCTAGGCCAATACCACATCTCTTTCCCTGCACAGTGACTGGCACATTTTGATTCTTTTCCAGATCTTACTTACTCTGGGGCCTCAGATGTTTCTGAGTTTTTGCCTCTAGAAATTCAGGGTCATCTTCATTTGACCATATTTCTTCAATGCAGGCTCAGGGTTATGCAGAAATGGTGTGGCACTGATCTAATCTGCATATATTGGTGGGGTCTTACTTTTAGATTCTAGTGTAGGCATTTGACCAATTGATATAATAAAGCAAAACCACCAAAATGTTTTTAACATAGGATGTGTTCATCAGTTATGGGTTATTAGAGTTGCCAAACATTGGGGAGAAGTTGACACTCATTTTTTAAATGGGAAAGTACCATCATTGTAATAAGTGTAAGTCACAGGCATCCTATGGTGTTTCAAAATATTTGAATAAGAATCTCCAGATGGCTCTTCTACCTAGGAACTTATGCTAAATACCTGGAGCCTGTGTGCCTGCTTAAACATTCAACTGAATGCTACTGCTGGAAGAAATTTCTATTCAACTAACTACTTATAAGGTTTATTTAAATGAATACTGTACTGACCAACAAATGTAGGACAATCCTTTAAGCTGGCATTTTAAAATATGATTCTGACGATACTGGAGTCATTTTTCTCACGAAAGCACAACTCACATTTCTGAAATGATAAAAGTCTGTGGGAATAAGTGGTTTGAAATACGTTCAACTGAGATAGGACTTTTAAGATTGTATTTACTGCACAAAACCATCTATCCACTGCATGGAAGAAAACATGGGGTTGGAATGAAAGTAGCTATTTACCTCTATGACTGTGGCTGTATCTTCATTCCACAGATAGAAAACATGTACATATACTACATGGAGTAAAAGAGCACTTCTGAGTTTATGTACGTGAACCATGAAGAACAGTCACTGTGCTCTAAGTGTCCTCTATCAATATCCACTGTAATGGAAAACGCTGGAGTAGCACTTCAGATCACTAACAGGAAGAGGAGAACCCTGAAACCTATCATTTAGACATCTGATGACAGCTCTGATGCGAGGTGGCATTGAAAAATTTACACCGAGGAAGGGTTTATGTGTGAATGAAGGAGAATTATTCTCTGGGCTATTTTTTCAAATTCCATTTTCCTTCATGCGTCTGTTCATTAGCACTTCTTTGTGGGGTATTCCACTAGTTGAGTCAATGACTTGGGGTCTATATTCCACTATCATTAAATATTGCCTTAGTTTTATGAGTATGTTTTATGAATCTAAAATAAATATACTTAGGCGGCACAGTACAGGATGTTTAATAAGCAACAGTATTTATTATGGTAGGAGGCAGAATTTTTGTTACATCACACCTTTTGTTAAGTAGCCAATTTAGCCAATATGAAATCCTATAAAATGGCAAAGATATAAAAAAGAGTCAGTAGTTCATTAATTTAGAAAGTCAATTATATGTCACTGTTTCATATCAGGTTAATTACTTCATTTACATTTTTGGAATTTTAAAGTAGTGCATGAAAGGTGACAGATTGACAGCACTGCGGACCGAAATTCTTACACTATTTTCCTGAGTGTTAATAATATAAAAGGCAACATACACAACAGAATTACACAAAGGTTTTATCTAATAAAATTATAAGTGAAATAGACATGGTGTGGAAATGGGAGAATGAGCGAGATGCTGTCAGAAAAACTACTAAAATAAGGTGAAAGGGAAATGGTAAAGTGGTAAATACTTTTATGTTGTTCTTCCAGGCACTTATGTATGAAAGAATGGAGGTCAAACGTCAGCAAAACATCAGTGTATCTGAAGGGAGGAGAGTCAACGATATTCAAAAGAAATTATAAGAAGAAACCCTGAGTGAAAAAGAAATGAAGTGATTCCTTGTGGGAGTAGTTATCATCACCAGGAGTATAATATGAGGGGTGGGAGGGAGCAGATACTACCACAGACAGAGCACAGAAAAAGACAATGGACAGAAATGCGGAACAAATGTTACATTTCCATAGTTCTGATCCTAACCCACTTTCACAAGAACCCAACGTGCCACTCCCTACTGTGGGTGTCACGATGAAATCTACCACACTACTTTCTGTCACTAAGTTGTCAGGAAAAGCAAAGCTTCCCTAAGTCTGTCTCATCCCACACAGCCACCAGCACATACTACGATCACAGAAAGGTCAATAAACTCATTGCTGGATTTTCCAATACATGAATTAAATGTTTTTAGAAGTTAATTTGACATTGATGCCACTTTTTATTGTCTGTGGGAGTGGGTGAGTTAGACCCTCAGGCCTTAAAACTTACATTCTAATAGTAATGAGCACAATGCAATTCTATTCCTATGGTCTTTTATATAAAAGAATGAAGTTACAAGGAGCATCATGTTTACTGAAACCAGCTTATTATATATTAATTCATACTGACATGGCTCTACCTATAGCATAGAAGAAAAGAATGAAAGTTGTTAGGGACATTAGAAACTATCTAGTCCAATTTCTTTTCATACAGATGAGACAGCAGGTGACTTAGATGTCACCTCTAGTTTCAACAGACACGGGATAACCCTAGCTGTAACTCCAAGCTCCTCAAGTGATAGCGCCTCTCCTGTACTTTTTACCATTGTCCGCCTAAAAGTGCACGTGCCATTAGTTCCTTGACAAGTCCACTGCTTTGCTTCCTTGTAATACTATCAGTTCCAAAGTGACAAACTATCATGCAAGTTTTGGGGCTGGCAGGCCACCAAGGTGGTTTGTACAAATAAACTGCTTTCACTCTGTGTACTAAATGGCTGTTGTTTTGTTCTTTTTTTCTGATCAATTTGGCAGGTAAAGTCAGTCAAACCAGTTTCTTCATGTAGACACTGCCTTACTATGGAAATGAATGTGGAAACATTCATCTTTGTCAGAAATTATGTCAAATTATTCAAATTTATTGGTGAATTACAGCAAACATCCCAGCTGATGAACATCTCAGTCATATGTTTTTTCAGAGAACACTTACGGTTCTAAAAAGATAACATTACAATGAGCTCCCTTTCTGAAACAAAGATGTTTGGAGAGAAGATGGGGTCTGTTATTAAAGATAATAGTTTTTTTAATCATAAAAAATTCCAGAGATGTCCAGCACTGTAAGTATTGCTGCCGTTTCCCCCTCTCCTTGTTATGGCCCTCTCTCAAGACCCCTAGGAAGCTGTCTCTAAGACTCTTTTTGTCAGTTTCCATCTTTCCATAGACACACTGCGGCCTTCACATTAACACTGCTTCTCTGGCTTGAGGTAATAAACGATTAGCTACAGCACAGTGGTGTGATGTTCATGTTATTCTTTGCTGTACTACACCCGGCCAATGTCTCAAAAATTAATGCAAGTATATCAGGATCTGAAATTAACTTTTTATAGCCAAAAGCAACGTCCTGCTAGGAGGAGAAAAACCTATTATAAATGGACTGGCATTTGATTGCTTGTAGATGTGAGTACCGGGAAAATAACATTTCAAATTATAAAATGTTGAATATAACAAAAGCTGCCTGATATTGATTAATCAGTGTTTTGTTTATGCACTGATGAGGTCTAACTAGGTAGTACCTATTCTTTGTAAGTGACAGGTCTATTCCTAAAGATCAGAGATGAACCTAAATTAGCCGATGTCCTTAAGACGTTATGTAGAAATAAACAGAAAAATGCTTGTACAAAAAATAAAGACAACATTTCTCTTCGAAACATGTATTAACCTTGAGAGTTCTTTTTCTAAAAAATTATATAAAACTAGTCACATAATATATTTAAATGTATATGTTATTCAACAAACACTATCAAGAAATCACTTTGCAAACTGGAACAGAAAGAAATCAACGTAGGATAATGCATGTGTCCTTTCATCTTTAAAACATTTAAATAATTTCTCATTAAAATATTAATTTAGCAGAAACCAATTTGAGTTGCCATAAAGCAAAGGTATTTTACAAACTTTATATAAAACTGCCTGTGTGTTTACAGTCAGGTATTTTAGTGGTGTTCAGACCAAGCTGTACTGTACTAGCAATATTTTTTGTTCCTTTTGGTTAGGATATAAAATATATGCCATGAAAACATTAAAATCTGTAAAAATACTTTATTCTAATTAGTTGTGTTAAAAATCAAGATCTTTAGCTAATAAAAACAAAGCATGATTTAACTGCATATTTTCATACATATAAAGCATATGGCTATAACCCTGGAGAAGAATAAGAATTTTTTTACCAGTTCTCTCATGGATCTGATTAATTAAGAGAACAGGGAAACACGGTTTTCTATATTCTACAGGCTACTGATTGCTTTCCACCTTTGTAGGGGATGTCAGGCAGAGAGAGGAGGAAGAGAGAGTTTCATTTTAAAAAACGGCATAACAAAGTCATTAATGCCCTTAGAGGTTACAGGTAGTCTTGTAGTTTGAAACAAGCTTAAGTCTAGAATGGACATTAAGATTCTAAAAAATGAACAGAGCACTTACATTTTAAAGTAGATCAAACTATTATTGTCAATTGAAAAAGTTTAGTTCATTATGTTGTCACTTCATTATCAATAACCCCAGCTCTAATATAGAAATATAGTTATGAATGGTAGCATACTCATTTTTCCTCTACTTAGTTTCAAGTGATGAGCTGAAATAGAAAATTAAGTACAGTCTTCAAAATAGTCTGGAAGAAGTGCAGGTCAATTTTGAACTAAGTACATGCTTAAAAATTACAAATAGGATCACTGAAATTTATGTAAGAAAAAAGGTACAAATTATTGCTATTTGTGGCCTTCATTCTTATGCTTTGATGCTCTGCTTATCTTTCTCTTGACCTTTATCCAAGTGAATCTCACTAACTCTCGAATGCTTTCTCTCACTTGATTTCTAAAGCTGTTCATCACACTTGCTGGCTAGAAGCACAGCTGGCAAGGGATCTAAACCTCATCACTGGGCAAACTTGCCCTTCTGGTTTTGCCAAGAATGACATTTTCAGTGGAAAAAAAAAGTTACTGTATGGGACATTGGATACTGTATTTGTGAGAACCAATAGCTCCACCCTCTTTATTAGCACTATATATAGGCATTAGAAATAAAACCGAAATAACAAAGAAATAGCCTAGAGTTCTCTAAATCCAATTGTTAATTAAAGTAGGAGCACAGAAATCAGCTGAGTATTTTTACTCATTTCCTGAAGAAAGATGCAACTGAGGATAAGCAGTGCCCCCTAGTGTCAATAACCACAGACAATAAAAGCTAAAGGAAAGTTGCTAATGTTAACGGAACTACAATTATTAAAAATATATGCATGTAATAAATTATAAATCCATCGTTATTCAAATTTAAAAATTTACATGTATATAAAGTCATATCACATAATCATTTATTTAATACTGATTTGCTCAGGAATGCGTGCTCACAGGAACACACACACACAAACACACGCGCGCACGCACGCACACACACACACACACACACACACACACACATACAGTGCGCAGACTGACATGGCCAAGATGTCTTTAATGTTCCAGGCAGCTCAGAAAAAATATTCCACCCAGCACAGCAGGCCATGCATGAAGCGGGTGTCAGCAAGCCCAGCAGAATCACTCACTGTGAAGACGTCTAATAGGAACTGGTGAATACACAATACAGGCAGCATGGCCTGAATGGCTAACGTGGAATGGTCAGAATGGAGTCCGAAGGGTTCAAACCCATCAGAAATTGTAATTAAACCTGTAATGAGTGTTTAAACACTTCTCTCTCTCACTCTCACACTCTCTCTCTCTCTCTCCCTCTTTTGGTAATAGGTTAGCACATTTAGCCTATATTAGAGACTGATTTTGAAAACACTAACTTTTACGGTATATATTCTGAATACTGGATCCTACATTTTAATACAAAAAATAAAATACACATCTGTCTTTAGAAGAGAATGCAACAAACAAAATTCAAATATTAAAATATATTAAGTAGATTTCATGGAATTTCAGTTGGGAAATAATTTTTCTGATATAAACTGTAAGAAAACTTAAAAGTTACAAGACCAATGAAGCACCAATGAAGCATCTATAAATGACATATATGACCAAAAGGTAAAGTTAGCTTCTCATTTTATAAAATACTGTCTTATGTAACTAATTTATTAACAGCAATTTTTGTCACAGAACACACAAATGGAAACCAAAAAAAAAAAAAAAAAAGAAAGAAAGAAAGAAAGAAAAGAAAGGAAAAACACCCATACAATTAAAAATGATAAACAAGAAAGAAAAAAAATCCAGGAGGACTAGGTGTATATATCTCAAAGAAACTACAAATAAAAAACAAATTAATAGAAAAACTATTGCATAATTTTGTTTGCAAAAAAAAAAATACAAGGCAAAAAAATTCAAGGCTATTTAAACCGTGCATTTATATAAGAAATCGTTTGTTAACTACTTTTCCACATAAACCAATAATGCATATACTACTAGCTTTGCATTTTAAAAAGCAAGGAACATAATTAGGCTTTTATGAAAAGATTCCAAAGTGTGTTTAAATTGCTCCATCTTTAAAATGAGGAAGATGTAAATGCAGTAGATTAGTAGACATAAACTCAAGGTCCAAATGATAAGAGTAGACAGGAATTTAGGACTTTTATAATAACTTCTGGTTAAAACAGAACCTGACACTTCAACTATTTAAATTCAGGAAAAAAGTTCTAAAATGCCCACTATTGATTTTTTTTTTTAGAAGTTTAACTTTGGCAGGGCTGTTAAAATCTCGGATGATTAAAGAACAAGACCTTCTTATTTTCACAGTATTTAGATAACATTAACAAGAATATGAATGCAGATGGACATGTTTATGTCTATGTTATTTAACTGTATTAATACCTATTTTGTTGCATCAGAAAGTATGAGTTATCTCTGAAAAATTTCCACAAGAAATGAAATTTTATCCTATATCAGTAAAAGTAGGTACCTGCTTAGATAGGTGACAGTGAAAACCCAAAGTTGCCTGTCTAATAGGGAGGGGAGAGGCTTAATTTTTTACTTTGGCAGAATACTTGCAGAACACGCTAATGCAACTGGTACTAAACATTAAGTAATTTCCTGTAAGTCTTCAATAGGCAAAATCATTATTTTTATAAAGTTGTGTTCCTTTACCTCTTTTACAAATTTTTGTTTTCATGGATACTTACAGTTTCATTTTTATTTCAGCTCTAGAATATCTGGTGATTGCTACTGATGTAGATATAAAGTGACATGAGGTTTTCAACCCCATCCCACAACTCACCTATTTCACTTGCCAAAAAGAGAGATAAGTTCTCTAAAGACTAAGAGATAATGGAATACCTTTAAGAAAACTTCCATTTTTGGAGATAAAAAATAAGAATATTTTAGAATTAACCCAGAACATTTCTATGTGTTGATTTTGGGGATGTCTGAATAAATGTCCAGGGCCAGATTTTTCTTGTAGAAAAAGGAAAAGGTAAGCAGGTCCGTGCCTGTTACATGAAAAACGATGCTGAGTTAGGAGTAGGAAGACTGTGAAGCTAGGTTTATACACAGCCGGAGAGATACAGTGATTAGGAGCTATTATCATTCCCACAAGGTTAAAAGAAATGGAATAAGTCTGCAGTCCATGTATTCTATTATCAGCATTAACATGCCTATGATTACGTTTGATTCCTTTATAGAACATCTCAGATAAGAGTTTGGAAATACACAGACACCAACACAAAGATAAATTTTAAACTCTGAGCTTTTAGCTTTAACTTCTTAAAGCCTACAGAAAATGTTCAAAGACAACTTTTCTTCTGCATATGATTTCTTAACAACTACAAATGAGAAGATTCTTGTAAAGTGTTTAGAGGCAGAAAAAGTATAAAAGATATTTTCAAAGGAAGGTATTTCCTTAACATATTGTATTCACTCTAGTATCTAACAAGTAAATAATCTCTTCATGCATATGATATCTGTAAAGATTACTTAGTAAGAGTCTCCACATACTTAAACAATCATACATATGCATCAAATAATTGAGCGTAACAAATTTTCAATCAACAATTCTCATTATAACCAAAAACATTTTTTTTCAAGATGATAAAACAAAACTGTATTACACTTTCAGGAACAATTCAATATTATTAAAAGTTACAAAGAACAAATAGAGCACAAAACAAATACTAATCTTTTGATATAATTTCTTTAGCCAGAGGTATTTTAAATACCATTTAGAGCTGCTCATTTTTACCGACTGTGGTTAGTACTTGCTTGTTAAATAAACTGTTCATTTATATTATCTTGGGCTGGGAAGGAGGAAGAGTAAGAAAAAGCAAACTATTACTTTATTCAGAAATTATGTAATCTTTAATTTCTGTTCTATTCCTTAGAAAGGTAACACTTTTGCATAAAACAAAGTACATCTTATTTTATTGATATTTTTATATTTAATTATTTGTCTTGAAAAATATGTATCTTTTATATGTACTGAGAGTTAAAAATCATAGTTACAATTAAAACTTAAGTTGTAAGAAACCAGAGCTATAATTATATCATACAGAGTGATAAGAAATTTATAAGCACATCTTTAATGATGAGATATCAAATTTTGTTCATTAAATGAAGAAAAAATACATTTTTGAGATTTTATGAAGAGATGCATTTTAATATATAATTAATGATTCATGATTTCTACTACAAAGTTACTGTAGTATTATTAGAAATTCTCAGACTCACAATATGCTACACTAGAAACATGGTAACTTCTAGCAACCACCAATAAATAGGCAAAGCTTTGTCAAAGGGAAATAGTCAAAGAGGTCTGAAATTAATATATCCTTCCTTCTATGATTTAAAAATTATTATTCTTATATTTGAAAACTCATTAGTTTGAAAGCTTTTTAGCAATTCCTCACCCCTTCCTTAGATATGGGAAAAAGTAATGTGTTTCACTGAACAACTTTTTACCAGCTATTTCACCATCTTTATGTTTCCCAGCATCTTAGTGCAAAGCCCCTCCGTTTCCCCAGAAATGTTTTAGACTCTGAGCACAGTGAACATTCTTTGGACTCAGAACTCCATTTCCCTCCCTGCAAGAAGTCTGGAGAATTTTTCTAGTCTGAGGTCCTGGGCATTATCTGAGAAATAATTAAAAAAGAAAAAAAGTGGACATCATTCTGCATCCTAGTAATTACAGGAAGGCCAATATCCTTTTTTTTTCCCACCAAATACTGAATGATATTTCTTTAGTGTGGGTACAAACAAGAAGCTGATTATGTAGTGTAAATTTAGAGGGAAGAAATAGTGATTGTGACTGAATTACAGAGCAGAAAATCTGGCCAGCTGAAGTGTGTATTTACACCTATTCGTGGTTGCTCATGGTCACTTGCATTTGGGGTGGTCGTTCAGTTCTACACAGGGTTTTCAGTAGATCTCCTGTAGCACCATACACTTGTTGGTTGTATGAAGTCAATGGTTCTTCCACATAGCTAAGCAAAAGCCCTTTCCAGCATCTGAATTAGCCTGTTTGATCATGGGTTGCTGTGAAATACACACTCTTCTGAGTTCTGAGGTAAAAGAGCTTTCCTCCACTCATGAGATTATTTTACATCTAGCAGGAGCTTAAGATATATACTCATTCAGATATGCAAATTTAACCACCAGAGACAAGTAAATTATGCAAGATGATGTACATTTCATTTTAGCTGGAAAAAATGTGCAAACACTATACAATTTCATTTCAGAGAGCTATACTTGCACCAAGTTGAGATGCACTGAAGAAAAGTTGCAATGTAATATCCGTGTTTTCACAGATTGGATTCAGTTTTGAAGAGCTGTTTTTAAGTATTTGAAGAGGTTTTACATTTCAATACTTTTATATGCCTTTTTCACTGGTATTTTCACAATTATTTTCCCAAACTACCAAGCTTATTTCTTCAGAAAATAATTACACCACTATTTTGTGAAGTGTTTTCATATTTATATGATTTACATACAAATATGATTAATAATTTGAGACATTCTAGTTAAGTTCCAATCATCCACAAATCTAGTTTTTCCAATATAAGGCCAAATTTTCTAATATATGTTATTTACATCAATAATAATTCCATGTACAAACACTTCTACTTGTTGAATAAATTTCACATAACTCATGTTACATACCTCATTAATGCTATAGCTTTTAGAGGACACCTTTAAAGCAGCAAATGACATCATCTAACAACCTGACGTGGTTATTGTCCTTGTGTAATAAACATTTAATTCACTCCAGGTTTAATTTTAAAGCATGAATTCTAGCATTTGTGAAGCAAACAAAAGAAATATGGTCCTTGATATTTTACTATCAAATTTTACAAAACGGAATTATTAAAAATAGGAAAAGGTTTCTGTGGCTTACGATATATTGCATGACGCCACTGTAACGCCACCACTGGCTGATATAACTGATGCAGTGCTTTTCTGTTCAGTTTAATTTCTAGACTTCAACAATATTCAGAAATAGTGACCTGTTTCATGAAAATAAAAGAGCATATATGAAAATGTCCTGATTTGTAGTGAGTGTTACTAAATCTGCTCTCTGAAACCATTTAGGAATTGTAGCAGAGTTTAATTACCAACAGCACAATAATCAAAATCAGCCATGACACATTTCTAAATCTTTGCCAAAAGTAAACCTTCTTATAAACTCACATAGGGTCTGATGAAACAGCAAGCTGGTCAGGAGGAGGATACTGCCCTGCATCCTGACAGAAGCCTACGGTTGTCTTACCAGTTTCTCACTAAAGACGGACTAAATAGGCTGGGGGTAATGGGCATTTTCTGATAATTAGCAGTGTAGGCAAATATGTTCTTTGGCAGACAATATAAATGTTGATTTAAGGACCAGCCAATAAAGAGTGCTAAACTGCAAAACATTCATTGCTCAGTTTCTCGCAGATTTGGTTGAAGATTTAATGCTTAAACTCAGGTTTCCATTGTCACCAAATAACACACTACCACAAAAGTTATGATATAATGAAATATATGTTACTCGTAGTTGGTATGTGGCTGCCTAATAATTTCCACATTTGCTAAGTTTATACCACTCATGTTAACATAACTAATAATGATGAATAGTAACAGACAAGTCATTCTGGACCACTGTTTTATAGTGAAACTAATAAAACTCCTTATTTTCTTAAACACATAAAGCAATGAATGTCCCAATGAAACTAAGGAATCTATAAAGCTAGTAAAGATAAGTGGCAACCTATCACAAACACCAGTAAATTTTAGTTTATGACTAGGTTTGAGAGATCATCTTTAAAGAAAATAGTTTTAAGCTGGAAGCAAGATACACTGTCTTAAAAACAAAAATAGCACAAGATAAGTGGCATATACTCTGGCAATTTTATTTAACACAGCTTTTTCAAATATAATCTAGTCTACAGTGCACTCAAACTGCAGAAACATCCAAATTAGGAAAGAAAAAAAAAAAGAGATACTTATCCTTGCAAAAAGGGCCTATACTCAAAGGAACATCTGAATAAAACTGAGACATCTGCAGTAAAGTTTTACCTTCTCCCTAGAATGTTTGAGATGAACTCAGTGTAACACTGTCTTCCAAGAAAAGACAAAGTGATCAATGCAAGAACACATCAGGCTGCCTTGGACAGGCCAATCAATGCAAGAAAGAACCTTGCCCAGGGCCTTATGCAAATAGAAGCACGTCCTGCAACCTAGGGAGGGAACATGCGCAATAGATCAATTGGATCTGAAAAACCTTACAGCCATATCAGCTTCAGACAGTAAATATATACTGTTGAATACCTTGCATTTCCTACGGATTCTCAAAATGAGTTTTTTTTTTTTTTTTTTGAGCTAAAGAGAATTCTTAAAATGGGTAATTTTTGACAGTTAAAAACTCTTCCTGGGATCTAGAGTGCAGAAAAGGGGAAGAAAACATCATGGGAGAAACACTCAGCATTACTTTTAAGAGTGTGCAGATAAAATTCTGGTTTCTTAAAATTTCTTGGCATAGCTGAATTTTGCTGACATTTCAGAAGGTTAAATTTTTAGTATGTTTGTATTCATGAGCAGGAAATAAAAATCTAGAAAAAGCAAAATACTATCTCAGGTAATTCTTGAACAAGGAATAAATGAAAATGTGGTAGGAGAACTAATTCAAGATGTAAAATTACAGTCATCATTCTTAAACTAAAAACACACCCTGTCACCAAAGAATTCTCTACGTAGTGGCTAATCTATTGATATAGGAGCATTTTTTTCTTTTAAATTTAGTATCTGTATCTCCAAAATTACTCTAAAATCTGATTAGAATGTATAATAAGCTCAAGGGCTACTTAAAACACAAAGTTAGTACACAAAGCTCTGTCCCTGTCAAATGGTCTTGAAGGCAAGTCAGATGCTTTATAAGGCTACATCAAAAACGCTCAATTATCAGGTCTTCAAGGAACTACCTGAGTGCAAATTTATTTCCTAAATAGTTTTATTTTTTGCTTGTATTTAAACCTATTGATTCTTCTTAGGAATTTCACATTTTAAAAAAGTCTTTCATAACTTAAAAGAAGTTAAAATCAAATTTTAAATAGGAATGATAATGCCAACAACTATAATACAGACACTGCTAAGAAAATAAGAAAAATTCTGTAAATATCTACTAGCATATTTACCTTAATTATCTTCTACTTTGGAATTTTAAATTAAAAAATTTAGCTACAGATGCATTTTCTCTCAGGTATGTAGCAAATATTTCTAATATTAAAAATACATAGTTTTTCTTTTAGCTATTGATGTATGAACTTTCCTTGGCAAAACACTATATAAAATATGAAAATCAGACATCTATTGTAAAGTTCACTATTTAAAGGTGTTTATTTAGCTGTTAAAGGACACATATCTTAAGACGCTGATTTATTTAGCCAATGGAGAGAAATATGCAGGATAAACATAACTTTTTTTTTTTTTTCACATTTCTAGTGCTTTCTACACTGGTAAGATTTTAAGTTTCAGTTTACTATAATAAGATTTTTTTCCCTAAAGTATAACTAAATATGTCATTCGTTTGATCCTCTTTACTTAGACTTAAAGCTTTGTAAAAACTTTACTATTTACATGGAGAAAGAATGATATAAAATCAAAGCAATATAATACTCTTTTATAGCTTTTCAAGTGTTAGGTATCAGAAGAAATGCTTATAATAAGTCAGAAAGGCATGAAGTAGCAGGTTAATTATAGGGACTCAAAGTTTTCCTTCTTCTAATTTTAATTTCAAATATAAGAATTTTGAGTACTCTGGTATTCACAGTGAAATGTAAACTCCCAATTTATAGTAAAATACAAAGGACCAAGCAATTATAGTTTCACTTTTTGTTACAATCTTTAAATTGTTATATTTTCTCCAATATGTAGGGGAAAATGTAGAAAAACAATTGTTGAGTATTATCATCTAATATTTGAAATGTGTTGACATTGTGATAGGCACTGAATAATATAATTCTATCCTTCCTGAAATAAATCTGCACAGTATGTGTGCTTTTTGATTTTAAAAGCATATTCTCAATTTTAAAAGTATGTCAGATATAATATTCAGTTTACCAAAGAATTTTGTGTTTTAAAATATAAACGCAGAAACTCAGGCTCTGTAGCTCAGGGGTTAGAGCACTGGTCTCGTAAAATATAAACGCAGAGTTTCTTTAAATGGAAAGTTTCCTCATTAATTAAAAAATCCTAACTTATTAGAAAAACGTTTCATGCAGTTTTTTCAAAAACCCAACAGAGGGAAAAGTGTTTCATGGGCAAAATCATTGATTCTGAGATTGGATTTTTATTGCAAACTGAAAGGATTTCGATTCGGCTCTGATGTTTGTTGTGCAAACTTGGACAGTGTTCCTCAACCTTCCTGACTCCTTCATCTGTAAAACACGGCTAATAATACCTACCTAACAGAGTTAAAGATAAGTTGTACAATGCCTGGCTAAAATAATGTTTGATGACAAAATCTAGTAGTGTCCTAAACTCGCGCTGTCTTTTGAATGTCAGTATGCTAATAGTTATAAGCTTCAGAGCCAGAGAGTCTAGGTTCAAATTCTGGCTCCATCATTTGCTGGCTGTCTGGTCTCACTACTTAAGATTTTGTTTCCTCATATGTAACTGAGGATAATAATACTTACATCATAGGGCTGTTATAAGAAACGAGTTAATATTTATAAAGCACTTAAAACAATGCCTGGTACTTGGGAGGTGCTGTAACACAGCTATCACTTCCAGGTGTAACTTACAGATGTGGATAATGTGAAGGAGCAAACACTGATAGCAGATTGTTCTAGTGAGATTTGAAAGGTCAGTTCTATTTAGTTGGTATTAGTAGACAGCTGTCTATTTCCAGCATGGGATGAAGAGCCAGCCAGGGGCTTGGCCAAGGAAACTCATCTGCTTTCCAGACTTTCATAAAGTGTTTTCAATTTTTTAACTTAAACTGAATTTCCAGGACACCACATCAAAACATATTCAAAATTTAAATAGAAATGATTTGAGGACTGCCTGTTATTTTAAATTTCCTACACCTTCTTTCCCCTTCATTAGTATGGGTAACTAAGAATTCATTAAAATGGAAAGTCTTCTTGGAAGGCACAAAAAAGAATAAGCAGTAAAGAGGATAGAGAATAAAAACTAAATAATCATGTACTTCAACAGAGAAGTACAGAATTGAATCCTGAAATATATGAAAAACCAGGGGATTGTTTCAGGGATGAGTTACCACAGTTATTATAAAGTTTACTCTGCATAAATATTGGTAAGAGGAGAAATAAACAAAAACTCATTGTGACGAAGTGAGAGGTCATACTTTTTAAAGGGGGAAAATACATTTAAATGTTTCTCATCTGTAAAATGGTGATGATAACAGTACTTATAAAGTTGTTATGAGGATTCAGAGATAAAGTACATTTATATAAAGTATATGCTTAGGACAATGTCTAGTACACAGTAAGTTATTTAAGCATTAGTGCTGCTGCTGCTGAATATGAAGATGATGTCACCGCCTTCTGATTTGCAAGACATTCATAAATACTAATTCCATTTAAAATGTTCGTTTTCAAAGGCACTGCTATGAATTACTTAGAATTGTTCTTGACCCAATGTCTTAGGCCCCCATGGCTGGCTGACAGATGATATGGATTCTATTATAATAGCAATGACAGGGTTCTATTAGAGTAAGAGAGGTCTCTAACAGAGAAATCAGATATGAAGGTGCCTGTTTTGCTTGAGAATATACTGCAAGATCTTAGAGAAAACAAAGGGGTCACTGAATGATAAGGTTTATAATATGCTAAAGATATATATTACTACATATTTAATATTTGGACATAAAGACAAATATATTTAAAATTTAGATCGATGTCCTAAAAATGTGTAACAGGAAGCAAGACTGAAACTTTAAGTCTTAGTCTGTAACAGTGGTAGAAGCTATTATTACATTATTAATGATATTGGAACTAGGAATTTTTGTTTGAGGTAAATTGAGCAGTAACACAACAAAGGCAATACATAAGCTAGGGAGCTCACATCATCTTATTACACTTTATAGGACACTACAGAGAAAGTCAAAGTTTCTTTGTTGTTAGCGGACAGGCTTCTGCATACTTTTAGAATATCAACACTTATAATTATAAAGCATCTCTTGATGCCTTGTAATTGGAAAGAAGTCAAGATAGGAAATTTCTTCTGTAGGAGAAAGCTAAGTGTACTCTATCTTTCTGCCCAGTGCCTCTCCTTTAGAAAGATAAACAAGTTTTTTTCTAATCCAGATGTCTGATTAATGTAGTAAAGAAATTTGGAGATAAGATGTTAGAAGTTAGATATCAAGATTTACGGATATTTAGACATAAGTTAGGCATGTGAAAAATTAGAACACTTTTTAATCATTTGACTCAATTATAAAATTGTCACTAAAATATTAAATAGCAATTTTTACTGTATACTAATGTCCTTAATAAACTTATTTATGAGAAAAATTCAAATAAGGGATGGAAAACTAGGAAGAAATCTGAATATACTAATACATAAATAAATAGGCAAACTAATTTCTGGAGGATATGAGATTTAACTTACTCAATTTAATCACAGAAAACTAAGCTTTGGGTTAGGGTTAGGTTAGATTAGAGATTTTAATATCTTCTTAGTCGATTTTCTGCATTCACTGATCAATTTCCATTAATGGTCCTTCTAAGTGCCCAAAACTTCAGGGTCACAAACTTGTACCTCCTACACACTAAAGCACACTGGCTCTACATGTGCTTGTTGATCAGCTTTGTTCTCTCATCCATCACTTTGTTCTATCTCGTGGCTCTCTACACAAATGCCCAGACCTACTTTCTTCATTCTGAACCAATACAGCACCACCTGAGATCTGCTTCTGACAACTTATCTCTATATAAATCTAGGATCAAAAACTATTTTCTGAGTAGTAGTATAGGTCCAGCAGGACTAGGCAGCACAGCAGAAATCAGAGAAAATAATGGATTTGCTGTATTTCTTCTGTCAATTAAGAAAAGGACTCTGAGGACATGTAAAATAAAAGATAACTATGAATTAAGACACTGAATAAGAGATTGAGGCTGAGGGTAACACATGAAATGGAAAACTAACTATGGCTCTGGGTTTACAGAGACAAAGGTAAAAATGCATTATGGAGTTTTTACTTTCTGACAGACTTTATCAGTTTATCAACAGAAACAATTCTTGCTAAGACTTAACTCTAAGACAAATTTACTGTAGGGGTCTTTATATTGGGGAAGGTAACAACCTCTTGGCTAAAGTCTCACTTCACAATTATCATACTACATTACTCTTTGTTTAAATGTATTTCCTAGTTAGAGCATAACCTTCTTTGGGCCAGGGATCATGTGTTTTAATCTGCCTCCCCAGTACTTTTACAGAGTAGGGTGTTGAACTGAATAAATATCTTTGATAGTTTTTGGTACTATTTCTTTTTTGAGGTCATAATATTCAATCCTGACTCCAAAATTTCTATAATGTCAAACTTATATGGTCCAGGTGGCTTCACAGTGATCTAAATTCACTCAATGAAAAAGTTTGGAAAACCTATAACAAAAAATATGAGGTGAGTTGGGGGTTAAAAGTCCCCAACTCTAAAAGTTAAGATCACAGTAGAAAGATCACTTTGTTTCTCTGGGCCCAAAGAAACCTTTAGACCCACAGTGTATCATCTCACAGCCAAAGAGCAGGAAAAATGATAGCTCTTTCTAACCCATCTCTTTCATTGCCATAGAAACCTCACAAGCAAGGATAAGCCCTAGGTATCTACATGACCTTAGGATGCAGTATTTTACTCTATCTCATCCTGACTTAAAAGTCACATAGATTGGACTTCTGCCTTGATTCATCACTTCACAGTCCTTCTGTTTTTTTTCCTGCCTACTTGAACCTCTTCTCCTCAGGAAAAAAATAACATTTTTAAACCCCCAGTCAATGGTTGAAGCCTTACAACTTGCCTACTTTGTTCACCCTTTCCCCATTGCTGGATCCTGGTTTTTTTTTTCATGGCCCCCACTCCCCCCCAGCCCCTTCCGTCCTTCCCTATAAAGCAGTGGAGTGGAGTTTGGTTGGGAAGAAGAAGTACTCTAAGAATCAATGACTACATTGTGTTTGCTCAGTTATCACTCATGCCTTGATTTTTTTGTTCCCTGCCACCAGATTATACCTCCTGATTCAAACATGAGTTCACCATGCTCTACAGATACCTACCTAGTGATAGTTCACATGCTACTCCCTCCAAATCCAAGGTCTCCAGCTGAACTAGCTCTTCCTGAACCCATCTTGAACTCTAGTAATAAGACTTTTGCCCAGATTTGGCTTCTATCTTGTTCTCTCAAGCTTTACCCTAACAAGGATCTAGTGTGCTTCAAGTCTCAGTCTACCTGGCTCCCCTGTGTTAATCATTAAATTATTCAATAAAAATTGAGGTCTAGTTACTTATAAGATAGAAGTTAAATGGTTTTGACTGCAAAAGTTTTTGTCTTCTAAGAGCTCTGTTCAACTTATGATGTCAAATCACAGGTGTCACTGAGGCTGGGAATCTCATATGAGGGAGCGCTTACACTGAGTGATCATTATGAGGCTTTAAGAATAGTTAAAAACAGCTCCATTATTAAGTTAAATGTGTTTTTCCATAATCCCTCTTATAAAAGATTTACAATAGTCAATCATGCTCTCAGATCTGCAGAAAAATACAAAATCTCTCATTAAGATCTTTTATAAACCAGTGGAAAAAGAAATATTTCTTATAGAAAGATTTATATCTCAGAAATTAACATGTCAACTTCTCTGGGTTCTCCTCAACATGTTATTGTACAAATTTTAGCAGACAGTGACTTCCTGACAGTCTTTGCTGAATTAAGAGACAGAGTGCCCGATCTCTCAGCTGCACAGACGCAGGGCAGTAAGACCTGGATGTGGCCCATCTATGTGGATACTGACAAAGCCTCCTCCAAAGGTAATTCCAATGGAGTAATGTGGATTCTTTATTCTATGAAAAGATTTCATAACGTATTAGTGAATTCTTTCTCCATTTCAGCCTTCTGACCAAACTGATCTTGATGTGACTGAGAGATATAAACATTAAGGAGCAGATTAGGGCCTTAGTAGAAATGATCTATCAAGAATGGAAATAATCACAATTTACATCATACTTCATGGTGATAAAATGAATGCCTTTTCCTTTAGGTCAGGAGCAAAAGATGTCCACTCTATCTACTTCTATGCATAACTATACTAGACAGGACAATTAGGCAAAAAACAAACAAACAAACAAACATTCAGATTGGAAAAGAAAAATTGAAACTATTTTTACTCACAGATTGTATGACCTTGAACATTGAAAACCCTAAGGAAATCACATACAGAAACACAAAAACTATTAGGACTAATGGTTGCATAATAGAAGATCAAGATATGAAAATCAAGTGTATTTCTATAGACTATCAATGAACAATCTGAAAATAAAATTAAGAAAACAATTTCACTTAGATGAGCATCAGAAAGAATAAAATGCTAAGGAATAAAATTAAAGAAGTGTTAAGATCTGCACACTGAAAACAACAAAACATTTTTGAAAGAAGATCTACATAAACAGAAATAAAGCCCATGTTCAAGGACTGGAAGACATTATTAAGATGGGAATATTCCCCAAATTAATCCACAGAATTAATCCCAATCAAAATCCCAGCTCCCTTTTTTGCACAAATTGACAAATTGATCCTAAAATGTATATAAAGATGCAAGGGATCTATGATAGCCAAAACAATCTTTGAGAAGAAGAATAAAGTTGGAAGAGCCATACTTCTGGATTTCAAAACATGCTACAAAGCTACACTAATCAAAGACAGCGTGGTATTATATAAAGATAAGCATACAGATCAGTGGAAGACAATTGAGAGTCCAGAAGAAAACCCTTGTATTTATAGTCGAGGGAGCTAAGACAAATGGAAGGGGAAAGAATAGTCTTATTGACAAATGGTTCTGAGACAACTGAATAGTCACATTTAAAAGAACTACACTGGATCCCTACTTTACACAAGGTACAGAAATTAACTCCAGTGACTAAAACAAAAACTTGATAAATTGGACTTCATCAAAACAAAATACTTCTGTACTTCAAGGGGCATCATCAAATAAGTGAAAATATAACCCACAAAATGGGAGAAAATATTTGCAAATCATGTATCTGATATCCAGTGAAATCATGCATTCAGAATACATAAAGAACCCTTATGACTCAATAGTAAAATGACAACATAATTAAAAATGGACAAAAGGTTTTAATTGACATTTCTCCAAAAATATATACAAACAGCCAATAACACATCAAAAGATGCTCAAAATAATTAGTAATAGGCAAATGCAAAGAAAAGCCACAAGATACCATTTCACCCAAACTAGCATAGTAGAAGTAAAAACGAAACACAATAAGTACTAGTGAGTGCAGAGAAATTGGAACCCTCATATATTGCTGGTGGGATTGTTAAGTATGAGGAGTGATCGCTAGTGGGTATGGAATTGCTTTTTCAGTGAGGAAAATGTTCTAAAAATTAGATAGTTGTGATGGTTGTACAATTTTACCATTCTGTGAAAATATTAAAAATGATTGAATTGTACACTTTAAAAATTAAAATTTTTAGTATGTCAATTATTCCTTACTAAAGCTCAATAAATCCCAATTATATCTCAGTAAAGATATGACATTGTATCTCAAAAGTTTTTAAAAGTTAAAAAATGGAAACAAGCAAAAGTAAGTTAATTATTAAAAAAATAAGTAGTGTTAAATTCATAATTGAGGATAAAGCAGGGAGCTTCCCAGACTTACTCCATATCCTTCTATATAACATTATGAGAAGGCAATTATAACTTAGCTTAATAACTTTATTTTTTGATTGAGAAGACCATACTTTGAAGAGTGAATCATAGAGAGGCAATCTTCTCAGTCAACCTAAGGTCTGGGCACACTAGCAGAGAGGGGATTCTAAGAGACTAATACCAGGAATAAAAAGGATAATACTGTCTCATATGAAATAACTGATTAGGCAGAATTCCCAAGTTAGTCAATATTCAAATAAAGGGTAGGAAGGATGAATAAGTTTAATTAGTAAAAGTTACTGTTAATGCTTAAACTCTACGTAACAGTCAATTAACTGTGCAGATATTTAAGACTGCTCATGTTGTTGTGATACATATTCTTTCCAAACTTGGGGTGGGGGGAATAAAATCTATGTTAGACTCTTTATCCTCAAAGTGTTTCCAGATGATTTGGGCAAGATTTAGAGATAAAAGATAATTTAAAAATAAAACCAATTAGTAACGTTTTAAATTGTAAAACAAATTCTACAGAAAAAAAGGAGACAATTGAGAATACGTTATGAAATATCTAGTAAGGAAGAAAATTCTTTTACTTGGGAGAGGGAAATGCAAAATAGCAAAAATGAAAATGAGCGTATACTATGGGCATTTTAGACTCATGTTCAAGAATGACTTAATTCCTAATAAACAGGAATTTTCTAATTTAACCCCCAAACTCTGCCTGTGTGAAGTGGGTACTTACAGAGGAGGACACACATAAATAATGTGAGTCAACTTATAATTTGTAGGTATCAGAACTAAAATTCAAACCCAGGTCATCTTTTTCCAAGTTTCATGTTCTTCTAGTACACTAGGCTTGGAGGCCATGGGTAGAGGTACAGTGCGCTGGAACAATGGCAGTAAGGAGATTAGACTAGAACTGAGAATTTCTATTGGGAAAAATAATATTGGAAAGAGATAATCAGATTATACAGACGGTTGTCAAGTCACAGAGAAGAAAGGTGATGCAAGCGACAATAGGGAGCCAATATGATCGTGGAATGGCATGCTAAAAGGGGTGAGTATGATAAGTAATATCAACTATGGTGTGGTATACAGGATGGAATGGAGAGTAAAGAGAGGCAGTAGGAAATTGAGTGTAAGAGTGCACTGATACAGCTATGAAATAATGAAATTAACAACAGTGGGCACAGAGAAGAAAATACATGATCAATATTAAAAAAAAACAAACCTGACAAAATGTGCTGGTTGGTTAGATATGGGACAAAAGGAGACGGGTTAACAAAAATTAACAGACTGAGTCATTCTTTTAAACAGTGGGACCTCCTAATACATGTTAAAAATCATTTGAGTAAAAGTAAAAAACAAAACAAAACTCAATACATAGTTAACCCCTGTGGTGCTTAACACATTACATCTGTATAAATCTCTCCTTTCTAAACTCTGACTTGATATACCATTTATTCTATTAAGCACAATTATTAAATATCCAATATACACAAACATTTTCCCCAAATACCTATATATCTGCATAAGCACTGTTTATTATTCGTTATCTGTTGTGCTTGGATTCCCTTCATATTGACTTCAATATGCTTCTGTAGGTGTGTTTGGGGAAGGATATTACACCTTCTTGCTCTTCATTCAGTTTTCAGATCCAATGTCACTAAGCCACAGAGAATTTGTCTCCTTAACATCTAATGTGTGCTTTTTCCTTACCATTCCCACTACTTTTCATTGGATCTTACTTGGACTCTTGCAACTAACTTCTAAAATTACTGCTAACAATCAAAATATAGTATCTATACTATATACAAAGGATTAAACAAAATTGAATATAGGAGGCAAGAAAAATATAAACTCTGGTTTCTCTCTAAAGAGCATACAAAATAGAGAAACTGCATTTTCATATAAAACAACTAGAGAATTAAGATAGCATTCTATACAACAAATTGTAATCATCTCATGCATTAATATACTATTTGTATCATGTAGGCAGCCAATGCAGAAATTCAAGTTATATTCAAATGATGACTTATTTTTATTGAATTACTTACATTTTAAAGCAGATTTGTAAAAAGTGTTTTTGGCCTAACTGTTTTGAATATATATATATATATATTATATATATATATAATAGCTCAATTTTTCTTTGGTTTATCTGCCTTTAATCTACCTCTCCTCATTCTTGATTCCCAGCAGCCCCTTTTTAGCTATTCCCATTGATCACATTAAGCAGATATCCTACCAATATCCAATTTACTTTGTTCTTTGTAGACAAAATGTAAATGATGCTTCTTTAAGGTCACAGTTAACTGATGTCACTAAAGGTAAAAACTAATGCTTTTAGTCCCATTCCATTTTCTTTTCAGTGTAAATCCAAGTCACGCTCTAGGCAATTTAAAAAGACCAACTCAGAGTAGACTGAAGTTGAGTGTCCTCACACAGCTAAATCCAAAAAATAGTCCTCTATCAGCCACTGAAGGTCAGCTTAGACTGCCTGGAGGCTAGGGAGCCCAGCATGGAACAATGGAAAGAAAATAGAGTTCCCTTCGTTCCTTAATTCACATGCAAGTGAGGTGCCAATCAAGTGCTGACAAGCATGGAGAAACCAAAATCAAAAGTGGGTAGAGATACACTTTCAAAAGGAACAGTTTTTACACATTTCTAAGAGATGTTTTTAATGATGGCTGTGAATATACCACTAATAACTTGGAATAGGAAATAAAAGTAATAAAAAAATACTAATTTTATGTCAGCTGAGATGATTCAATAAGCTAATGAAATATATTTGCTAAAATTGCTGTGTTCTATAAAAAATATCAATCCTCTCACTTTGACTAAGGAAAGAAATCTGAATGCAAATTGATGTATCGAGCACTGCAAACAGGGAAGGTAAGGTGAGTTGAGATTGGAAGGCATTGACAAGAAAAGCTAACTCATTTCCAAATAAAAGAAAATCCTAAGCTTGCATGATTTTGTCAAACTAATCATCATCTAGAAAGACTAGAGCAAAGGCACTCTGAAATGACCAACAATGGAAGCAATGGAGTCACTTCATAAAGTGGCTGGTGAAAGAGATGATGAAAAAGCTTAAAAACTGCATTATTTTTTAATGACAGTTTATTTCCAGCAAATGAGTTTAAATTTTTAACAACTAATATGAGGCAAAAAGTAAGCTGCATTACTTGGCTTTCTAAATGAATTTGGTAAATGACTATAATTATGACTACTAATTCTATCATATAGAAAACAGAATTTCTTAGAAATGTAAGGCTTTGTAAATGATGGTTTAATAACAGTAACTTTACATATTGGCATTATTTTAAATATACAGAAAAGCTAACATAAGATAGATATACTACTTTTAAAATTCATTATCATTTCATAAAATAAATAGTTCTTCCCCTTTGCTTTAATGACTGAATGTTGGAATTGTTACCAGAGCTGTCTTATCAACATCTATTTTTACTAGGATCACAGAAAGCCTAGAGAATTAGAAACTCGAGTTGTTAACATATGATGAGAATCGAAGCAATGAAAGGCATATTTTTAGTATCACTTTTCTCATTATTATAGTCAACTGTATACTGTTTTTATGAGTTTGGACATGATCAGATTCATTTACTACCATAAAATGAACACTGGTTTTGAAAATAAGTCTCTTAACTACAATGTACTCTTCAGGAGGAATTCAATACTTCAAGATAGGATATAATCATAAATTATGTTTTCCATTTACAAAAACAACAATTAGCAAAATATGAAAGCTCTACAACTGTTTTGTGCTCTAAATTAAAAAGTAATTTTTCAGATATCTATTAGTAGTACCTTTAATTTTAAACTACAATTATACAAAATTTTAAATTTTATAAGTGGCAAGACACATTTTAGCATAGGTCCTGACTGATACCTGTTTTTAAACAATAAGCACTGTAAGTAATTACATGTAATATTGAAACTGTACTAGCCACACAATTTACATTTAAAATAAATTGTCTTAAAATTTGTGGTCTAAAAAAAGAATGTAAACTTGAATGAGAATTATAAAAAAGCAATCTCCATGTAGTCGAACATGATGCTACAAATTAGAACTATTCTATTCATAAGGCGGTGTGTGTGTGTGTGTGTGTGTGTGCAGAGAGAGTCTTTAATCAGGAGTATAACTTTATGATAATTTTTAAAAAGTTAAACTTTACTAAAATACAAAGATTATACACATCTCTGATCAGACAAAAAGACTAAACCATAAGTTAGGATGTTCATAATTTACTTTCTTCTAAGTTAATATTAAAATTTTGAATCCACATAAAACAATTTCATATAATATACCTATGTTGAAATAACCTGAGAGAATGAATATTTGTCAACATTTTAAACACCATGACTTTTCCCCTAAGAACATTGAGGAGACTAGAAAAGATTATTATTCAGCTTTAGGCTACAGCAAAAAGTTTAAACAAATTTCAATGTTTTTTTCTGCTGTTTAATCAAAGCTATATTTTAAAAATCTTTCTGAAATTAAGTAGAAACATAATGGCCGTAAATATATTAATCAAGCTTTGTCAAAAATGTATGTAAAACTTATCAGTGTACAGTGTTATCTGTTTAGAGGAATATTTTCAATAGGTCATAAACTCCTTTTTCTTTAGTTGCCACCATCTGTATGCCCCCTTTACATACTCGAATCAAAGTTACCTGACAAAAAGTAGCAAATATATGAAGTTGAGATAATTGCCGTTAATATTTTGAAACCCAAACAAGGTATATTACATTAAATAGACTTCTCAGTCCTGGTGTTGCCTGACAGATATGTGATGTGCCAGTGGTTATATTATATTCCTCCTCCCATGCATGCACCTCCTGCAGAGACAGCAGACTACAGAAGCTGACCCTTACTGAGACCATCTTGTCTCTCTGACAAAGCTCCTTTTTAACTTCTTACTTACTGGTTACTTCCTGTGATGGAGAAAAACTTTAGCTCAGCTTGTGATAATTTCACAGGCCCTGAGGACCCTGACCCTAATAGCCTCAAGGTCAGAAGTCAAGTCTTGTTCTGAAACATCTGTGTGCTTTATATTAAAGTGGAACAAAAGTGGAGAAATATCCACCAGTGTGTGACAAGAAGGACAGGCAAAATAGGACTGACACACTGGTCATCTGTTACTCTGGCATCTTAAGTTCATTTTTGACACTGCCCAAAACTCACTTAAATTCCAAATTTGAAGTGCAAAAGATGTTTGTTAACTATTAAAGCAAAAACCCGAAAATTTATGTTTTACAGAAATCTGAAATTTGAATGGTCTTGCAGGCCTTCAGACATATTTTAAAGTATTCTAGAAGTTAATGAAATTTCATGTTTTACGTAATTTAATGGCTTATAAAAAGAAAGCATAAGCTACCTATATATAAGACACATATATGTATGTTTGTATATATATATATATCTGTATCTGTGTGGTTAAAAGAACTATTTGAAAGACAACAGTCACATGTAAAAAGATACATCACACTAAAATATTAGAGAGCTATCTTAAGATATCCATTATATATTAAAAAAATTCAGCAGAGTTAAACGTACTTTAAATTCATTTTATTTTTTAGAAATTAAGAAATAAATGATTTAGCTTATTTACTGACCTTAATTTGTAAATTTAGGTCAGCTAAAGTATTCAGTTGTCACTACCAACTTTATATCTAAATCACGTGGGTAAGCAGTAAGGTGTGGAGATATTGAAAAGGCAACAGAAATATATTTAATTTCCATGATGAAGAGAAGCACACAGCAAAGTTTAGAAACATAAAAATTGGACAACCAATGCTGTGCCTGCTTTTAATGTCCACTTTAGGCTATTCAAATTTAAAATGATCAAATGCACTTTTACCCAATTAATCACTTTATTATAGCACTGGTACCTTCCTGTGACATAAGGGGTAATGGACACAGAGCATACTTCTAGTATTGATTATATCTCATTAATTATTCATGCCAACACAAGATACGATAATTGTAATACTGTATATAATACAGACAAAATTGAAAAATCTTGGTAATTTTTTCTATCCTATACACATAATCTTAACCCTAAAAGAAGTCAGATTATTTTGAAATGCAAAGATTTTTATGACCAAGCAATGAGTTCCACTTAGAAGGAGATTAATGGAAGCTTTCTGATAGTTTTAATACTAATTACATAGATTCCGATCAAGTACTAACTTGTAGACATAGTACAGTTTTGTCAGTAAAAGATTATCAAGATATTCTCAAACATTCAAAGGGTCTCTTGAAATTTTAAACACTCTACAGGTAATACATGCTTCAACAGTGTACACACAATACAGGAATCACAAATATCATAAAATGTATGGAAAGTGGGGCTATGAGGTAGAAATTAAAAAGTAATATGTCAATAAGGAACGGGCAAAAGGCATCCTGGGGAACACTGAAAAGCTCTGCCACAATAAGTAAAGCAGCATACTCCTTTTAAGTCATGTAAGATTATTTACTCAAAATACTTAATTTTCACCTTTTATAAAATAATTTAAAGTAATGATACCAAGAAAAAGGAATTGGAGGGGATAAATCTGTAAGGAGTTTGGAATTAAAAACAAAGTGAAATGTGCACTTACCAGTTCAACAAATGCAAGTCCTCCATAGCTGTGAGCAACAAAAAATACATTTTCAGCTGCAGACTGGGCTATGAAATGGTCCCACACATAGAGTGCATGTTCTTCAGGAGAACCATTTTCCTATAAAGAAAACAAATATCACATATTATGTACTATATCTAATTATTATCATTGTAATCAAAAATTAAATTATATGCTTGCTTACATAGCATAAGAAATAAGATAGTTATAGCTCATTCCAAATTAAAATCATACAAAAGAACGACACTGAAAATTCAAATTAGGGAATAAATTAGTATTAAATCATTAGTAAATTACAGCTATACTTAACTGCTACTATCATCTTCTGGAACAAAATGTTTTAACTAAGCACCTTCTTGAGGGGAAATTGCCTATTCTGGGTATATTTGAGACAGTAAAATATATCTAAGTATATTAAAATCGCATAGGAAAAAGTTACAGTGATTTTATGATAAAAAAGTATAACATTAAGAAAAATCAGATACATTTTCTATATGTATATCTGAAAATACTTATAGTACACATACATCTAAATTGATTTATAAAATTTTAAGTATCTCTGTAAGCTGAAAATAAGCAGAAAAGTTAACAACAAATATTTTCTATTTACATTATTTAAAAATACATTTTTGTCTAAAAGCATTTTCCATACATATTTTATTTCTAGAACTGGGAGAAATCTAAACATATAAACTTGAGACCTTTTACATTTCTCCTAACTTGCTAAATCTTAATAAATGTATGAATGTTGCTTTAATTCCAAAAGTTCTAGAATAACCTCATTTTATTGTATTTATCTCTATAGCTGATACATTTGTAGTTAAAGCTAAAATCTGGTTAATGTGAATGGGGAAAAAAAACCGCAACAACCAAAGAGCTAAAAAAACCCAAACTGCTAAAAACTAAAACAGATCATGAAATTGGAAGCTTTAATGCCAGAAGACTGATTCTCTAAGAATGTTATGGTACTACATAATGAACACAGTTTTTCACAATTTCCATCTCAGAAATTTTAATATCATATTAGGGTCCATATGAATGGCTTCTCTTGCCACCTAAAAGCTATTGTTTCCTAATGTCTATCTCTGCCCTAAATTATTCTCCTGAGCTCCAGACTCAAGGTTATATCCTTTCAAATGCCCTACAGACACTTTAAACTCAACCAAATTCAACACTGCTAAAAATGTCCTCTATAAACCTGTGTCACTCTTTGCTCCCCACCTCCGGCTGAAATCTGAGTATCATTTTTTATTTCTCTCTCCCTCAAATTCCATATATCATCAATTATTAAAATCCTGTTGATTCTGTCTCCAACTGTCTCTTAAAGCCATGCACTTCTCTCCATTCTTATTTCCTCTGGCTAAGCTCGAGCCACCAGCCTTTTGCAAGTAGGTGACTACAATGATCTCCGGCCCAGTTTCTCTGCCTCTAGGGTTGCCCGTTTAAATTCTCTAACTCTGTAGTGAGTACAACCTTTCAAACATGTAGATGTGATCATGTCACCCTATGACCCACTCCCTGCTTAGAACCCTGCAGAGTGTTTTTATTTCTCTCAACATCACATTCAAACAGCTTGACGCTGAGGCCTTATATGATCTGGCTTCTGGCTTGAAATGTATCTGCAAAATACAATGATCCAAAAGACACCCTTTTCCCACCATGAGAGACTACAGAGAACACTCTCTGTGTTCCAATTGCAGAGAACAACTTGCAGTAGTCTGACTGCACCATACTTTTCTTCGGGCTATTCTTGTTGGTGTTGTTTGGAAACTGACCTGTGTATGCTCTGCCTTTACTTCACCCACCACCTTCACCCACATAATTCCTACTTATCTCCAGGACTCAAATGAAACATCACCTTCGAGGGAACATTCTCCCTATCATCCCCAAGGCTAAGTAATGTCCCACAACCACATCCTGTGCATGTTCTCATTTTTGCACTGAATGGTTTGTATTGTAATTGCTTGTTAGATAATCAAATTCCTGAGGCCAAGAGTTGTGTCTTGCCCATTAAATCTGAGGGCAAAAGATAAATAATAAAAACACATTTATCTTCAGAATGATCACTTACAACCATGTAGTCATATATTAAATTATAAATATACTTTCAAAGATATCTATTAGTAACATAAATATGAAATTACCCACACTTAAAGTATATAAAATAAATAAAAGAATAATCATTGGAAGGAAATCATGTAGGGCATTTTTGGCTTTAATAATTAAGCTTTCATTAGTTTACAAAGTGGGAAAATGGTTATCATTAAAAGCAGGACAGTAGTTAACTCTAAGGAAGAGAGAGTTGTGATTGGAAAACAGACTTCCAGCAGCTGGCAGTGTTCCACTTCTTGGCTAGGGTAGTAGTTACAGAGGTGTGCCCTTTATACTTACAGTTAAAGGACTAATACATATTTAGCACTTTTCTATACATATATATGACTCTGTAAGTCACCACAGAATCTAGTGTACACAGCTTTGAGAGTGAAGAAAGGTATTGTTAGTAACTGTACTGGGAGAACAGATCTACATAGGGACTATCCAGAGAAAACCCAGCCACCTGGTCTCCCTAGTTCTATCTCACAGTGAAAGAAATGGAAAAACAAAATAGGAAGAGAGATAACAGAGTTTCTACCTGCTGATAATGGTATAACTAAAAATCTTAAATATCTGTGGTGGTCCTAAATATTCTCTATATGGATGGGAAAAAAACATACAGGAGAATAGATTACTCTGTTCCCACTAGGCTCTGTGCTGGCAGTGAAGATGTAAGGGTGATAAGAAGTAAGCCATGATCCTGGCCTTTAATGTGTATGCAATTTCATAAGGGTGTTAACACATAAAGACAGAGCGGCAGTAGTGTGTGAGGAGAATTACTTTGTCTATTCCTGAAGGACTGCCTTGACACCAAGTCCAACGGGCCTGTTATAAATCCATACTACCCGACCTCAGTGGAATCCTCCCTGCTTTCTTCTCACAGTCACCAACTCCTCCTTTATTCTGTCTACAGCCTATCTGTTCCAGCCTTTTCATTCCTACCTCAGTTTTGGTCCTCTTGCAATGGATTCTTAACTAGTCTCATTTCTTCCAGTCTTTCCTTTACTTTGTTGCTAGATCAAACTTCCAGAAGCCTGGCTCTGATCAACCCACAGTCCTGCCTAAAAGGTCATTTACTGAAATGGTTCCCATTACCTACAAAAGAACTCTTTAACCAAGATCTCTAAACCTATCTTTCCAGCCTTCCTTCTCACTATTTCCAGGGGCTTTATTCATGGTCCAGGAAACTCTGGATAACACACGAACAGTCTGAAGACCCTATCGTGACATTTGGTCTCAGATCACAGGGGTCCTGCAGCTCAGTCTAGGCAAAACATAAAAGCAGAGAGCCCTTCTGAGGTAGCAGTTCAGCAATCCAGACATGGAGTGACAGACTATCCTACTCCTTAGAGTGATGGCAGAGTGAATGGAAAGGAAGGGATGGAATGAGTCCTCACAAAGGAAGGATCAGTAAAACTTTGTGACTCATAGAATATAAGGAAACTGCCAACCAGGCCCAAGTGACCAATATATGACTAAAGGAGAGCTAAGAACCAACAGATTTTCCCTCTGTTCACAGATAAAGACTAGTGTTTTCAGAGATTAGCATTATGGCTGAGTTTTCTCTTCCATAGTCTGTGGAGATGATATCTGTTAATAATGGTCTGTCAGTAGTAGGAAAAAGAAACCTCAAGTATCCCTGTGCTCCACGTACTTAAATATTTTCAGCCTGACTCTAAGGTCATCAAATTATTCTTTAGTTTTAGACTTTAAAACCTAATGTTCTAAAAAGCGACACTCAGTTGAAAAAAATGTCTATAATATCCACTTAGGGGGTTATCCATAGGCACAGCTAAATAATTACACAAGATAATTCTAGGTCACACTTGACATCCATGACCCAAAAAGATACAGGGTAGGAATCACAGTTGGCCGTCAGGGCAGCAGCAGGCATTCTGTTCTAGTAGAAGCCTCATCGCAGTTCCTGCAGCGGACCACATGACCTTGTAGGAGTTGCCCTCTATGGCCTGTAAGGTGTTAGCTCAGGAGTAAGGGAATCAGATTCACCTTAGGCAGATACAGGAGTTATCTTGCCTTAAAAGTCTTATATCCTACAGAAGCCAATACCTCTTGGAACAACTCCACTGGCATGGCTTCCAGGGTCCCTGCTTGCAAGGGTCAGGCCGAATTACAAAAGTTACTACCCTCAAGGAAGATCGAAACCGTGGTATTTATAGCCCATTAGAATTCCTTCTAATCTAGATGCAGTTTCGAATCAGGTGACTTCCCACCATACCCAGTGCTGCCTAGCAACCAACCACTTAGAGTGGATGTTATGGTATGCTTCCTAGAACCCCCGTTAGTTATAGACACTCATTTCCTGAACTGTGCAAGTGTTGGCAACTGATAGTTTAGCTGAGGAAACTCTAGGAATCACTTTCAGCCAAATAAAGGTATCTTGCCTCAAGTTACAATCCTACCTCTGAGGCGATTTACATTCAACGACTGGTTGAGATGATATGGATCTGTAAAGAATCTCTCTCTTGCCTCAAGGCAGGACATTTCTGAAAAGTCATCCCAGAACCAGAGATCATCAAGCAATTAGATGAGGGCTTTTATTGAGGCTATACTGTAGTTCAACTCCTGCCAAAGTCTATTTTTTCCACTCTCTTACAGGTGTTGATCCCAAGGGAACTCCCCAACAAACTTCCTGCATGCAACTTCAGATTCTGTTATCTGCGAAACTCAACTTAAGATACCACGTTATCAGGCTTCCAAGGACATAGAGCCAGAAAGTTAACTGAAGGTCAGATTTTCATGCAGAAAAAGAGAGTTTTGCTAACCTCTGACCTAGAGCATCTTACAAGAAATACATGGAAAGTATTTACATCTGTTTACATGTATTATTATCCTGTTTATATTTAAAACTACTGTAAAATATTGTTGATTTCAATTTACATGTAGGCTCTACTATTAGCCATGGTAGCTTAAATTGAGTTCGGCACTGTTTCACTGGTTCTTTTCTATCCTGCTACTTATTTAATCTGCCATGTCACTTCTTCTTTCCAGAATATAAAGAATTTCAAGGTAGATTCCTTTTCAGATTCAAACTATAAATACAAAGCATGCCACAGGCATTTAGTAAGTGACTAACAATGCTAGTGCTATTGGCAATGATACTATTGACAAAGTATCATGAAGGGCATTTCAAAAACCAAGACAAAGGTGTATTCAAACTCCTTTTCAGGAATCTAGCTTCTAATAATCTGGAATGTGGCAAATAAATGATGCTCAAAGATGTTCATCACTGTCTCATTTATAGAAGCAAAAATCTGGGTAATGCTTATGTGTCCAATAATGCAGAAATAAATATTTAAGTGAATTATAGTTTGTCTGTCTAAGGAAATATGCAGCTATTCAATGAGCTTATAAAGTAATACATGCAGTTCATCTAATTTTATAGGTGGTATAATTTTCACCATATAAAAAGGCTCAAGAAAGACTAGAAGGAATCAAATAAAAATATTAAAAGCAGTTTCCTGTGGATGGTGGGATTATGAATATTTTCTTATGTTTAGCTTCTTTACATCATTCTGAACTTTCCAAAGTTAGTATAAAGTTAATATTTTTTATAATAAGTGAATAACAAAAAAATCAGAAATCCTGCTGAATAACTACTACTGGCTTCTTAGGGGGAACCAGCGTCTGGGTGGGATATTTACATCTTCATATCTAATAAATTCTAACATCTGCGCTGAACCCACTGCACATGTACAAACAGCAAATCAAAACGGTTGTTTCAAATGGGTTTAAGAGTAAGAAGTGATAGCTACAAGTTTGATAGCAACTGAAGAAACAGAAAACCTACAAAAACTAGAAGAGCCATATAGCACAAAGAGTGACTACTAGCATTGTTACTGAGCAACGTGAGGGCAGGACTGCATTTAAAGTACAACAGACAAGAATAACAGGGATCCTGAATCGTCAAAAGAAAGCTAATGATGCTACGTGAATTCCACTTCTGAAAGGCTAGGGACATACAATTAAGAAATAGTTTTATTCAAAATATTATTCTTAAAAACAGGTGATAAAGGAGATAAACCTTAGCTATAAAAAAAACCTGGCTTTCTTATGTGACTATTTCCTAAGGGTTTCACAAATGTATGGCTTTTTACTATTCACAGTGTTTAGAGAGCAGATCCTCATCGTTTTAAGATGTAACAAATTCTGCCAAATATCTGCTGCCTCCTACAACAGTTAGGTACAATAATGGTAGCACAGGAATTAATAAACTGAGAGTAGTTTTTCATATATATTTCTGACATATTATATTACTGAAGTCCCAGTTTTATACATGAGGTGAGGCCGTTCCAAGGCCCATGTGTGTCATTCCAATCTGCAGCCCACACTGTGTCCACAGTCATTACATATTTATAAACCATAATCCAGAGTGTACACTACCAGCAGTGTATTTTGAAGCTAAACAGATTTCAATAGGGAAGGCTTTCTAATATGCCTCAATTACAGAAATGCAAACATACTAAATCTACTCTACAGGTTTCTCCATGCATTTCACATCAGAGTGCGTTTTCTATTGAGTAACTTCAAGCCAGATGATTTTAGAATATGCAAATATACAAAGTGCATGAAAAGACAAAAGTAAATCCATTAATTAGAATTTGCTAGTGGCAGAATGCACAGAACATTTACACCGTGGAATTCGGTGGTATTCAGAGTACGGGTTGAATTTCCTGATGTACTCTTGCCATCACTAATTGTTAAATGCCAAACAGAAGTGATATAGTAACCAAAGCCTTATCAACTATGCCAGATTCTACTACCTAGGCATTGCAAGGTCTGCATTTATGATGGACTACCTGAGCTGATAACACACGGAATTATCTAAACAACATTTGCATATTTGTGTAATTATTTTCTAAGGTTAATTAGCTCCTGTAAAGCATTTCGCCCTTTGAGACTGCTTACAGTGACAGGTTCACATATTTTCTGAACCACTGCCAAATTTGACAGATTTTTCTTCTGCTAACCTGTTGCTACAAAGTTATAAAATGAGTGTTCTTACAATATAATAATTTAAACTTATAATTGATTTTAGTAAAAGTAAAATAAAAATTGAATGAATTTCAAGGGTTTTTAAATGTCCAATTATAAAATCAAAACTTTATTTTACTTCATATAAATTGTGATGGGAAGTGTATTTACTAAGAAAATTTCTTTATGAATAATAAAATCTAGCATTTGTTACTTTAAACTAGCATGTATCTGTCACTAACTCCAGTTGTATCACATACGTCTCTCTCTCTCACATACACACACACACATACTCCACCAGCAGCCTTTAGTACTTACCACTGATTTGTTATTTACACTGGAGATATCAGCTGGAGAAAGAACACTAATATAAAACCCACACCTTTGTTTGTGACAAAATTTACAAATCAAAATTATTTCTTTTAAAAAGCTAAGACTTTTCATTACGTAAAATACAGCTCAATAAAATCCGAATGGGATGAAGATATCCAAGTCAGAGGGATGCATGAGGATGCAAAAATGTAAGTTATCTTCTTGCATCCAACCAATCCACAGGTACAAGATAAAAGAAAATTTATATTTTTAGGAATTGGCTAGTAGGGTACATTTTCAGAAGAAATGAAATACAAATACAGCATGGCCCTAAACCAGAAAGACACAAGCAAGGAACTCATTCAGTTTAGCTTTAAACTTTTAGATGATTCTGTTACTTACTCCTTTGTATAAGAACAAAGAATAAATTGTACATTAATACAGAACAAAACATTTATAAGAATAGTTGTATACAAAATATATTTCATAATGTCACAGAGGATGTAGTTTTATTTTAATCTGATTAAATGCTTTGGATTAAAAATTTATCTTCATTTTGGCATATTTTAAATGCATTATTATCTTTTAAAAAGTGTAGACATTTCTGTTTAATGGTGATTAAAGGACAAGGAGTATATATGAAAGCATAAAAACTGATGGTACAGCATATCTCTAATGAAAGCATCTTCAAAGATAACCATTATTTGGTTTTTAAACATTAAATGGAATCATATGAAGTTACCAACATTAGACATTTTTGACCTTAAAAGTGGCAATTTCATAAGATTCAACCTTAAACATAATGAAAATGGACAAAAGAATCTGTAAGTTAGAGATATTTTGAAACTTTCAATTTTTCCCACCTTTTAGGTGTCAAGATACGATTGACAGCCATCAATCTTGGAGACAGATTCAAGGCTACATTATTTGTCAATAAGGCTATATTTAATAAATTATAAACAGCTATAAAAAGAAGACAATCATGATGATTAAAACTGACAAAGGATCAGTATTCAGAACCATACCAAATATACTTGAATTTCACACTGATATTTCAAGTTTAGCATGTCCAAAAGTAAACTCTGCATTGATCTCCCAATTCCCCATTATCTGTTCTTCGTTCAGTCTTTCTTATCTTGTCAAGTGGTACCTCTACTCATCCAGTTGTTCAACTCAAAAATCTAGAAGAGACCCTTGACATATCCCTCTTCCTCTATCTCTCATACTGATCCAACTTAATTTGTCCTCAAAAATGTTTCCAGAATCCATAAACTTCTCTCAATTTCCACTCTTACTATCTCAGCCCAAGCTGTCACCATATCTTGCCTAGGACGTTAACCACTTGAACTGGCTACATGCTTTCTCTCATTCAGTCTTTACAATGACTTCATGACACAGATACTCTAAATATCCCAATTTACAGAGATTAATATTTTGTACAAGGTCATACAGTTTTCCAGATTGCAAGCTAGTCTCTCTGGTTCTAGCATCTGAACTTCTATGCTGTATTCTATGCTATATATAACTATATAACAGTTAATTAATAAGAAGTAAAAAGAAACTGGAGAAGCAAATAATTATGACCCATTATTTACAGAAATGGTGCCAAATTCTTTGTGATTGGGCCGTAATTGCCACAAAATGGGTATAACCTGGAATGGGAGGCAGACAGAGCTGGTAGGATTCTCAGATTCCAGAACCAAGCTCCTGAGCATTTCCAACAAAGTAAACACTGATGATCCTTCTCACTTGAATAAAATTTAGCTTCTCCTCTCTTAGTGCAATCTACCGTACAATCACAATAATGCTCCTATAGTGCATACTGAGGCAGGTATGGATCTAAATATTTTACAGATATTAACTCATTTAATCCTGACAACAATCCTATGAAATAAGTACTATTATTTTCCCCATAATTAGATAAATAGGCAAAAATGATTAAGAAATGTACTCAAGAAAACTGCTAGTATACAGCAGGACCAGCATCCAAACCTAGGTAGTCTAAAGTCCATGCCTGTAATCTTAACCACTCTCCACTGCCGTGTTCAAACACCTCTAATATTGCTTCCTCTATGTAGGCACAGTCAAGGCTGTTGCTCCTTGTAGCAATACCAAATGGCAAAAGGCCTTTAAGAAAAAGGGACAAGAGTATTGCTTATGTAGCTACCAGGTACCAGGTTCACATGAAAAGACTTTCTTTGTGAAAAGAAGCAGTTTGTTTTCTGAAAGTTAAACATGTCCTTTTCTTTGAATTGCTTCTGCCACCTTATGAGACAGAAATTGAACCTGTCTTGAGATCTATTATTAACTTTCTGCCATTTATTTATCTACAACAAAGAATAAGGCTAAAGAGAAGCTAGACACAAATTGTATGATTTATATAATTGTACGATTCACTTCATAGGGAGTTCTAGAAAAGCTGAAACTATAGTGTTAGAATCAGTGGTTGGCAGGATCAGAAAATGGGGGGAGGAAACGGACTACAAAAGGGGTCAGTCTGAGAAATAGAAAACTTTTTGGGGTGATGGAAATGCTTTTTTATCATGATTATGGTGATGATTACACAGTGATACACACTACACACATCCAATTATATATTTAAAATTAGTTTGACTTACAGTATACAAATTCTATCTCAATAAAGCTAATCAACCAACCAACCAACCAACCAACCAACCAACAATGGTGGCAAATCTTTTTTTCTAAATAGGAGTTATCAAACCTATCAATGGTTGCTTTCACCTTAAAACAGTATAGTTGAGTATTTGTGAGAGTCTGTATGGCCTGCAAGTTTAAATTACTTACTCTCTGGCTTTTTAAGAAAAAGTTTGCTGACTCTTGCTATAAATGCTTATGATCTCAGTTCCAGAATGGCAGATTAAACATCCATAACTGACAGGATCATCTCCCCAAACCCTATTAAAAACTACAGTAAAAGATTTTTTTTTTTTTTTTACAAAGACATAAATCTACAAGGCTTAGGAAGATGAAGGAGGAGAAAATACAATGACATATGGAAGACAGTGAGGAGATATATAAGAATGGTAACTTGAATGACGGCCATTCTGACTGGTGTGAGGTGATACCTCATTGTAGTTTTGATTTGCATTTCTCTGATAATTAGTGATATTGAGCATTTTTTCATGTGCCTTTTGATCATTTGTATGTCTTCCTTGGAGAATTGCTTGTTTAGGTCTTCTGCCCATTTTTGGATTGGGTTGTTTATTTTTTTCTTATTGAGTCGTATGAGCTGCTTATAATTTCTGGAGATCAAGCCTTTGTCAGTTTCATTTGCAAAAATTTTCTCCCATTCCGTAGGGTGTCTTCTTGTTTTACTTCTGGTTTCCTTTGCTGTGCAGAAGCTTGTAAGTTTCATTAGGTCCCATTTGTTTATTCTTGCTTTTATTTCTTCTAGGAGAAAATTTTTTAAATGTATGTCAGATAATGTTTTGCCTATGTTTTCCTCTAGGAGGTTTATTGTATCTTGTCTTATGTTAAGTCTTTGATCCATTTTGAGTTGATTTTTGTATATGGTGTAAGGGAGTGTTCTAGCTTCATTGTTTTACATGCTGCTGTCCAGTTTTCCCAACACCATTTGCTGAAGAGACTGTCTTTATTCCATTGTATATTCTTGCCTCCTTTGTCGAAGATGAGTTGACCAAAAGTTTGTGGGTTCATTTCTGGGCTCTCTATTCTGTTCCATTGGTCTATATGTCTGTTTTGGTACCAATACCATGCTGTCTTGATGACTGTAGCTCTATAGTATTGTCTGAAGTCTGGGAGAGTTATTCCTCCAGCCTCTTTCTTTCTCTTCAGTAATGCTTTGGCAATTCTAGGTCTTCGATGGTTCCATATAAATGTTATTATGATTTGTTCTAGTTCTGTGAAATATGTCCTGGGTAATTGGATAGGGATTGCATTAAATCTGTAGATTGCCTTGGGCAGTGTGACCATTTTAACAATATTGATTCTTCCAATCCAAGAGCATGGGATATCTTTCCATTTTTTAAAGTCTTCTTTAATTTCCTTTATCGATGGTTTATAGTTTTCTGTGTATAGTTCTTTCACCTCCTTGGTTAGATTTATTCCCAGATATGTTATTAATTTGGGTGCTATTTTAAAGGGGATTGTTTCTTTACTTTCTTTTTCTGTTGATTCATCGTTAGTGTAAAGAAATGCAACTGATTTTTGAACACTAATTTTGTAACCTGCTACCTTGCTGAATTCTTCAATCAGCTCTAGTAGTTTTTGTGTGGACCTTTTAGGGTTTTCTATATATAGTAACATGTCGTTGGCATATAGTGACACTTTTACCTCTTCTTTTCCAATTTGGATCCCTTTTATTTCTCTCTTGCCTGATCAAAACTACAATGAGGTATCACCTCACACCAGTCAGAATGGCCGTCATTCAAAAATCCACAAATGACAAATGCTGGAGAGGCTCTGGAGAAAGGGGAACCCTCCTACACTGCTGGTGGGAATGCAGTTTGGTGCAGCCACTAAGGAAAACGGTGTGGAGATTCCTCAAAAGACTAGGAATAGACTTACCATATGACCCAGGAATCCCACTCCTGGGCTTGTATCCAGAAGGAACCCTACTTCAGGATGACACCTGCACCCCAATATTCATAGCAGCACTATTTACAATAGCCAAAACATGGAAACAGCCTAAATGTCCATCAACAGGCGACTGGATAAAGAAGATGTGGTATATTTATACAATGGAATACTACTCAGCCATAAAAACCGACAACATAACGCCATTTGCAGCAACATGGATGCTCCTGGAGAATGTCATTCTAAGTGAAGTAAGCCAGAAAGAGAAAGAAAAATACCATATGAGATCGCTCATATGTGGAATCTAAACAAACAAAAACAAAAACAAACAAACAAACAAAAACAAAGCGTAAATACAGGACAGAAATAGATTCATAGACAGAGAATACAGACTTGTGGTTACCAGGGGGGCGGAGGGTGGGAAGGGATAGACTGGGATTTCAAAATTGTAGAATAGATAAACAAGATTATACTATATAGCACAGGGAAATATACACAAAATGTTATGGTAGCTCACAGAGAAAAAAATGTGACAATGAGTGTGTATACGTCCATGTATGACTGAAAAATTGTGCTGAACACTGGAATTTGACACAACATTGTAAAATGATTATAAATCAATAAAAAATGTTAAAAAAAAAAAAAGAATGGTAACTGATTTAGCAGATCTGAGAAAGTCAAATCCCAAGCCAGCAGTGGGGAAGCTGAAAACCATCTCCATTCATACTGCAAAATCCTCCAAAGCACAGGGATAGGATTCCAGGTACCTCGGGGACTGACAGAGAGTGGATATATGTGCTAAAGTGAGACTGTTCAACAGTAGTTATCTTCCTGTCTTCTAGTCCATGTATCTTGGTAAATGTCTTCCCATGCTCTGACAAGAGAGATTTTGAAATGGGGATATTGGTAACATATGCAAATTGATGAGGAATGTAGTGCCCTACCTTCCTTATCTTCCCCTAGCCTTCAACTCTCCTAAACTTTCCGATTGCAATCAGTCAGACCCTTAGTTTTTAGGCAGAAGACTAGAGGACTCTTCTTTGGGAAATCACACCAGGCTAAAAAATAAGTTTTAAAGAAACAGACGGACAGAGAAAGACAAATACCATACGATCTCACTTACGTGTGGAATCTAAAAAAACAAAAAAATAAAAACAAAGAAACACCAGTCTCTGAGACTGAGAACACATTGGTGGTTGCCAGCTGGGGGCCAAGGGGATGGGGGAAATGGATGAAGGTGATCAAAAGGTACGAACTTCCATTTATAAGATGAATAAGTTCTGGGGATGTAATGAACAGCATGGGGACTATAGTTAACAGTATTGTATCATATATTTGAAAGTTGTTAAGAGAGTAGTGTTGAAAAGTTTCACCACATAAAAAAAGTGTAAGTGTAATTATTTGAAGTGATGGATGTACTAACTAACCTTATTGTGGTAATCTTTTTGTAATACATATACATACATATATATATGTGTGTGTGTATATGTATAACCATTACATTGTACACCTCAAACTTATACAATGTCATATCTCAATAAAACTGGAAAAATTCCAATGCTAAAAAAAGTACACAGATGGATGGGGGTTGGCATGGGGGAAAATTTCTAACAAATAGACTACTCAGATTACTTACAGTGAAGTTCAAACCTCATATGTCCTACCCATACACTTAGAAGTCCCAATTAGTTTTTTAATACCCACTGACAAACATGAACAGACTGCCAAAAACTACTAGACATATGAAGACAACCTATAAGACAAAATAGAGAGACCAGAACAAATAGAAAAAGACAACTTGGAAGAAACAGACTTTGCAGAAAGAGGAAAATATCAAAAGCACTGCTATTATAATCAGAGAGATCACAGAAGATAATACATTTGCAAAACAAGAAAATGGTACTATTAAAAAGGAATATTCAAAGAATAAACAGAACTCTTGGAAATTGAAAGCAAAATAGCATAATGAAAAATCTTATAGAGGGGTCAGATGATTAAATTAAAGAAATCTTCTAGAAGCAAAAAAATATGAAAAATAGAAAAGTAATAAATCAATTATTAAGTCCAAGAGATTCATTATCCAGAAAACAGTTTTAGAAAGAAAATACAGAAGGGAGAGGAGGAAACGAACAATAAATTATTTAAGAAAACTTCTCAGAACATTAGGTATTGAATTGAAAAAGCAAAGTACTCAGCATAATGAGGTGAACTAGCTATATATAAAGGTATATCATTGTGAAATTTAGAGCCTAGGAATAAGAATATTCTATAAATTTCAAGGAATGAAAATGAAAGGTTGAAATTCAGAATAATTTTAGATTTTTCAATAGCAACAGAAGAATCAACAAGATGATTTTAAAAAGGCTTCAAAATTCAAGGAAAATAACATCCAATTTAGAATTCTGTATCCAACAAAAGTATTATCAGAGTGGAAGATAAAGGCATTTCAGACACATACAGACAAAAAATTGTATCTCATTACTCTTTTCTAAAAAAACAACTAGAAGATGTGCTCTTTCAAAGTAAGAAATAAACCAAAAAAGATGAAGACATGAACTACAAGAAATAGAAGAAATAACACAAGTGACAAATAATAAAAAAGTGACAAAAGGAATCTTCAGAAAAATGGTGAAGGAAGATTCCAGGATGATAGTTGGACACCAGATGCAGTGGGCAATGAGACTGGGTGGTGGCACTGTGGCATAGGATACAAATATGCTGAGGGCTGTCATCACCATGACCCCCACTACCACTGCATGATTGTTTTAGACATAATGACCCAATTGGCCTGATCTGGATTTGTATCTGTATTTGTATTTTCCTAACTACTTGCTAATGAGATACTTGTGTCCTGTTAATGCTCTGTTGCTGCTTCAGCTAAGGACACTCACTATACTTCAATAACTTAGGACCTAGAGACAGAGCAGGAGAAGCTTAGAAATAGGAAATACAGAGAGTATACTTCCTCTAACCATATTTCTGCTGATTTCCTCTACCATATGCCCCAACTATTGAAAGCTGTATGTTGTTTTCAAGACTCCACTGCTCCTTGACTTTCCTGTAAGAGGCTGTTGTAATTGATCAGGGAAGCTAAAGTCAGAGCATGATTCAAAGTGTCTCTTCAGCTTATCTCCTACTACGAGCTTTCAGCTAATATTTTCCTCTCTTTACACACCCAGGTCTGTGTTTGGTTCTTAACATTTCAAACTGAACAACACATATTTAGGAATGCATATAGAAATGGTTGTAGAACTGTGATGTACTACTCAGTACCCCAAGTTCCCACCTCCATCAGACTGCAGCACTCATTCCTCCACATGCTGTGAGTGTTGAAGGCTGACGGCGCTTGCAGCTGAGAACTCCCCAAACCCTTCTTTTCCATCATTGATTTCAGGGAAAGAGAACTACCATATCCAAGATTATGCCTCCTTCTTGGAGAATAATTGCTTTCAGTGACCAGATAGTGCTGGAGAATAAGTGCCTGGCTCCCTTGCCCTAATTTGGGAGAACCCTGTAGGTCTGTCTTTGCACCCTGCGAGGGCCAATAGTGACACCTTCACTTCCTTACAGGTGATCGTCCTGAGAATGATCCCCAGTAAATCTTCAGTATGCTAATTTCTGCATCAGTGTCTGTTTCCCAGGAAATCTGACCTGTGACAGCTGGTTCCACTGATTGGTCTGAAAAAGCTGACTCTATAGTAGAAATTCTGGAGCTGGATAACCTACCCACCACCTGGCTGGCAGTAGGACCTCAATGCCAGTAGTAGGTGGAGCATTGATAAACTCTGGCATGAATTAACAATGTGACCTCTAAAAACTTACACCAGTGACAAACTGGAAATGTATACTGGTAGAAAGGAATGTACCAGCAAGTACACTGGTTGGCATTGAGAAGTACATAATTAGAAGGACTATGGAATTGGATATCTATTTCCAAAGGCAACAGACGGAGTGATTAATCAGCACAATTAAGTGTGAAAGACAGAACTTCCTTAGCAGCATATAAAGAGGCTCTCCTCTCTGGAGCAGAGGGCAAAAGAACCTAAGGACCAGGTGCACTACTTTTAAAAAGAGAAGCAGAGCTCCAGAGAAAGCTGGATTCTCCACCCTGGCAGGTCTCAATGTGGCGTCAGTAGCCTGATTCAGGTCTGGGACCTGAGACATGGGAAGGGGGGCAACTGGGTCACCTAAATCCTCAGATTTCCCTGAACCTTCAAGGCCTCTAGAAGTAACTTATGCCTCCCAGTTAAAAGCTAGTGCTCTCTCCATGCTTGGAGATGATGGAGAAGCTGCTGCCTTTGCCAAATAACACGACCTCCTCCATCCCCACTTTCACCTCCACTTCTGACTCCAGCCCAACGATTAGGATTAAGCCACAACAGAAGCTAGCCGGGGAAAAGCTGGGCCTCCTAAGAGAGGAAAGGGTAACCTAAAGGAGTTGCAGTGCTTAGTCAGTAATTATAGGTAGGAGGAAGGTGAGCATAAAGGGACTGAATTCTGAAGGTGCTGGATCAAGGTGGGTAGAACATTAAGTTGGATAAAGGAAAGTTTACTGATACATAAGTATTCTTTATATAGGCAGGACTTAGATGAGGCAGGATTTAATACCTGCCTAAATTTTCTATTGCTGCAGTAACACATTACTACAAACTTGGAGGCTTAAAAAACCCACTAATTTATTATATCTTATAGTCCTGTATATTAGAAGTCTGACATCGGTCTCACTGGGCTAATATCAAGGTGTCCTTTCTGGAGGTTTTAAGGGAAAATTCATTCCCTTGCCTTTTCCAACTTCTAAAGTCTGCCCTCTGGGCTTGCTGCCCCACCCTCCACCTCAAAGCCGGAAGTTTTGTGTCTTTTTGGCCATCTTTCCATAGTCACATCTCCCTCTCTGACTCTTCTGCCTCCTTCTTCTACTTTTAAGAACTCTAGTAATTACAGTGGGCTCACTCAGATAATCCAGGATAATCTCCCTATTTTAAGGTCCTTAATCAAATCTGCAAAATTCCTTTGCCATGTGAAATATCATACTCACAGGTTTCAGGGATTAGGTGGTGGGCATCTTTGGAGGCCACTATCCTCCTACCACAATATCCTAGCAAGGACCCTGGGAGATGGTGATAATTCCCTGCCATGATCACTGTCAGAAGTTTGAGGAAAGTAATGATGTATATTAAGTGAAGATCTTTGTATTACATGTTATCACTCACCAGAGAGCGTCCAACACAGAAAAATGGATATGTGGCATACATAGATAATGGAATAATACTCAGGCATAAAAAAGAATAAAAATTGCCATTTGCAGCAACATGGATGGACTTGGAGGCCATTATGCTAAGTGAAATAAGTTAAAGACAAATACTGTATGATATCACTTATATGTGGAATCTAAAAAAAATAACAAATGAGTGAATATAATAAAAAAGCAGCAGACCCACAGATACAGAGAATAAATTAGTGGTTACCAGTGGAGAGAGAGAAGTGGAGAGAGGAAATGTAGGGGTAGGGGAACAAATTATTAGGTATAAAATAAGCTACAAGGATATATTGTACAACATGGGGAATATAGCCAATATTTTATAATAACTATGAATGAAGTATGACCTTTAAAAATTGTGAATCACTATATTGTACATCTCTAACATATTGGACAGCAACTACACATCAATAAAGAAAGAAGAAATCTATAATATTAGTTCAAACATACTAGTTTCTCCATACATTATAATAGAATCTAATTCATTCAAACAAGCTTGGATATACCAAATTTGTGAAAAATATAAACTTAAGTCTTATTTTCAGCCTTGAAAAATAAGGACAAGGTAACAGTTCTCAAATTTATTAGAAGTCTAGTCTATCTTATGATTTGAAATCTAGATATTACATTTTGGTTATCAATTGATATTTTTAAAATGTTGTTAATGTAGATTTGAATTAGCAAGTGTTTTATTTCAATGAGACAGATTCCCAAGAACAGGACTACTGCGTAGAAAGTTTTATGCTTTCTCACATTCTCATCATGCTGTGTGACAGCATTCTTTTCTTTACATCCAGCCAATAATAACTATTATAGCCCCTCAAATTTTTATCAATTTTGTTAATTAATAGCTTTAAATATCAGCACCTTGATATGAATTCCTTATTAATGGAGATGTTAAGCAATTATTTACTATAATAAAACCAGTGCTTAGCACAATATGCTTTTTCATACAGTTCTGTCTATTTGTGTAGAAGTATATTTACTGAAATAATTTAACTTGAAAAAACCTTTCAACTTGTCCTAATTAGTGTAAAAGTTTTAATAAAAAGCTTTTAGAATGTTTCTGTGCTAAGAAAAACATTTTCTCTACCACAAGCCTGGACTTTCTACCACAGAAACAACTAAACTGAAAAATTTTACACATTTTTTTAGTAAAATTAAAAATTGGCAGATTTTACCAGCAGTTCTGATTTTAGAACAAGGGTACATCATATGTTTCCTTTATTGTCCATCACAAAACACAAACACAGAACAATTTTACCATGCTATTTTTAACATTTCATGTATAGCAAACATATCCTAATTAATAAGAAAAATATGAAAAAATAAGAAAACTAATCATACTTATTTTTATCTACTGAAAATACTTCCTACGTTAAAATACAAAATTCTTAACAGAATTAAGGGCAGGGACTTTATTTTATTGTTATTATAATTATAGTAGCATAATTAATTATTATTATAATAGCAACTAACATTTACCAAGTGGTTACCCCTTACCAGCTTCTGACCAAGTACTTTACAAGTAGTAATTCATTCAGTCCTCACGATCACACTGTGAGGTACTATTATGGTTCCTACTGCATGGATGAGGCACAGAGAGGTTGAGGAGCTTGTTTGAGTTTAAACAGCTAATTACGGCAATTCATGGTTAGAGCTCAGGAAGTCTGAACTGAAAATCCGTGCTGTTAACCCCTGTGCTACACCAAATATTGTTTCCTTGTTCTCTTTGACATCACAAATCCAACCCACATACTTTCTCTGTATAATATGTAATTACTTGAGACTAAATCCACAAGTGAGGACTCTGGAAATTGGGACTATATCATGTAATGAAGTATGACTCAGTATCAGATTATTAGTCTATAAAATATTTTAAATTGAAAAGATGAATGATAAAATAAAATTGTAGCTGTTTTAGCAAACCAGACAATATAAATTTTAGGATAATAGAACAAAAGGCTTCAAAGAATCCTCAAAGGCTATAAAGATCGTCAGGACTAGACTGTCACACAATGACCTTGCTGGCATCTAACTCCTCGAACAGTATTTGGAAGTGCATTGTTTCAAATCAATAACTAATTAACAAAGTACAAAAGAAGTTGCACTGTTTCCTTAGCTCCTTGTTAAAAATGGCTTTTGGCAGCATATGGGCAGAAAGGTCGCTTTTATGACACCTCCAGGAGCCTTTCAACACCCTGCCTCTGTCAGATTAAATTACTTTTAGCAATTAATTGTCATAAGTTAAAACAGGAGCACATTTGTTACAGCAGGCTGTCATAATGACATCTTGAGTAGTTGTTTTGATATGAATTTCTTCCACTGACCTTCTATCATATCTTAATTTTTGTGGTTGACCTAACTGGAAGATTGGGAGCACATCTTAACTCAAAAAGCACAGGCTAAACCTTGGGGGTATTGGAATGAGACACCAACAAATAATTGAAAAAAAATTTCCACAGATACTTTGAAAAGCAGAGGTTATGAAACAAAGGAATGTGTAACTTAGAAATTAAATTCAAAACAAAATTACTCCTAACACAAAAACAGAGAATGTAACAAGAAATAAATTTTCTATTGAGTTCATAAACATGAGATTATGGGATCACTATCATATTGTATCAAAGGTAAATACCTAGAAATAGAATGCTATAAGGAAATGTTAAATAATTTTTACAGCTAAATTTTAGTAATAATATATATTATTTAAAAATATGATATATATCTTCTATTTGATAGATATGCTCTGTTTAAACCTCCAGAACTTTATAAAATTAGTTACTACTAATAATTCTGTATCACCTAATATTCTTTAGAAATCTATATTTGAATAGAACAGAAAAAAAGTCCTTACTGAGGATTATAATATTTTGGTAAATCCAGTAATAGGTCAGATAGTATTCTGAAGAGTGAATGTCATGGGCAAATTTTTGTCCAAAAGGTTAAGATAATTTTATATTTGATTTTTTTCCTACTGCTATAAGTCTGCTACATTCTTTTGCTGTTTTAAAATTTAAGAGAACTTCATAGAAGATGAAAAAGACATTAGGTTAAAACTCAGCCAGCTCAAAAGGACACGGAAAATGAAAAGGCATGACATTTTCAACAAATACTAAACCCATGAAAACAGTAATTAAAAACAGCTAACATTTTTCAAGTGATTACCCTGAAACAGGTATTGTACTAAATGCCTAATATGCTCTAATTTATTTAATCATCGGATACTCTGGGCAGTAGCTACTATTACGTCCTTTTTCACAGATAAGGCAACTGATACTCTGAGTTTAAGTCACTTGCTCAACACACAACATGTGGTTTCTTTGACTTCTGATTCCATAATCTTGAGTTAACCCTACAGTACTTTTTATACATGTACACACACACATACACATGTGCTCTGTTTAAACCTCAATTCTTTATAAAATCACTTATTAATACACCATATGCATGTGCATATGTATAAATCTAAGAACAACCAACTCTTTCTAGTTTTAAAAAGCGACCTTAGGCTTGAAACATGGGTATGATCTCAGTTCTTTCAGGTCACAGTATACACTGAAAAGGCCAGAATTGTTTGTGGGATTTGTATCTGGAGAGCAGGAGGACTTATAACCAGAGCTTCCAGAGTAGTTGAGAAGGGCCATATAAATACACTGAGAAAGATGTGGGTAGGTAATGTAAGCATGTGTGAGGTGGGGAGTAAATGACCCTCTCAAATACGTGAAGGGCTCCTCACTGTGATGAGGGCCTGTGGACACTTGCGGACGAGGGAAGCGTGCTCCTCCAGCTTAGGGCAGGTCACTGAGTCCTCTGCTGTCTGGAATTTACTGTCAGCAGGTAAGTTTTCACATTCTTTACCTACATTAAAGGAACTTACATGCTTTGCCTCTTCCTTTTATTATCTTTCTGGGATTCACCACTAACCCTGTGACAACTATGGTCTATAAATTTAAATTTAGGCTCTTTTTGCAATAATATCTAATTATGATTACTTGCAAGTGTACTATATAGCTGAATGGGCAAAATTAATACCATATATGGGTAACATTTGGAGTCAATGTAAACTTTTTTTTTCCAGAACTATACACTAACTTAACTAATTAATTGGATAAAATCTTCCCTCTAGATATGTGCACAGAGGTAAGAAAATTTCCATTTAAATAATTTTTATCTCCAATGTTTACAACACATTTTCTAAATTAAATCAGCACATATTGTGTTTGTGGTTAAATATTAAGGACGCTTAGTTCTTTAAAAAACTTTTTTTTAAATTGAAGTAGAGTCAGTTACAATGTGTCAATTTCTGGTGTACAGCACAATGTCAAGTCATGCATATACATATATATATTCATTTTCATATTTTTTCATTAAAAGTTATTACAAGATATTGAATATAGTTCCCTGTGCTATACAGAAGAAACTTGTTTTTTAAATCTGTTTTTATAAATAGTGGCTAACATTTGCAAATCTCAAACTCCAAATTTATCCCTTCCTACTCCCTTTCCCCATTAACTGTAAGATCGTTTACTATGTCTGTGAGACGGTTTCTGTTTTGTAGATGAGTTCATAGTGTCTTTTTTTTTTTTTTTTTTTAAGATTCCACATGAGTGATATCATATGGTATTTTTCTTTCTCTTTCTGGCTTACTTCACTTAGAATGACAATCTCTAGTTCCATCCATGTTGCTGCAAATGGCATTATTTTATTATTTTTATGGCTGAGTAGCATTCCATTATATAAATATACCACAACTTCTTTATCCAGTCATCTGTCTATGGACATTTAGGTTGTTTCCATGCCTTGGCTATTGTATATAGTGCTGCTAGGAACATTGGGGTGTATGTATCTTTTCGAATTAAGAGTTCCCTCTAGATACATGCCTTGGAGTTGGATTGCTGGATCATGTGGTAAGTCTATCTTTAGTTTTTTGAGGCATCTCCATACTGTTTTCCATTATGGCTGCACCAAACCACATTCCCACCAGTGGTGTAGGAGGGTTCCCTTTTCTCCACATCCTCTCCAGCATTTATCGTTCATGGACTTTTGAATGATGGCCACCCTGACTGGTGTGAGGTGATACCTCACTGTAGTTTTGAGTTGCATTTCTCTGATAATTAGTGATATTGAGCATTTTCTCATGTGCCTATTGGCCATTTGTATGTCTTCACTGGAGAAGTGCTTATTTAGGTCTTCTACCCATTTTTGGATTGGGTTGTTTTTTGTTATTAAGTTGTATGAGCTGTTTATATATTCTGGAAATTAAGCCTTTGTCAGTCCTTTCATTTGCAAATATTTTCTCCCATTCTGTAGGTTGTCTTTTTTTTTTTTTTTTTTTTGCTTATGGTTTCCTACGCTGTGCAAAAGCTTATAAGTTTAATTAGGTCCCCTTTGTTAATTTTTGATCTTATTTCTATTACCTGGGTAGACTATCCTAGGGGAACATAGCTAAGATATGTCAGAGAATGTTTTGCCTATGTTTTCTTCTAGGAGACTTATTGTGTGTTGTCTTATATTTAAATCTTTAATTCATTTTGAGTTTATTTTTGTGTATGGTGTGAGAAGGACATTTAGTTCTTGAGGTTTCTTTTTTACCTCCAAGAGTATATTTTATATCACTGAAAGATTAACACTAAAGGCAAATGAGAATTCACTCATTTTTAAGATGATCTGAGTTAAGCATTTTTATATTTCAGAATGTTGTAGACAGAATACAACTGACTGATAAAATGTAACCTGTATTCTTTTCCCCTTATTGAAACCACTCGAACCTCTTAGTAAAGTAGCTCATTTTAAGGATGGAAGAAGAAAACAAAATGATTATTTTAATAAGAAATATTTCATTATTTCATGGAATCATAAAAGTTGAGAAATTATGCCCCCCACTTATTTGCATACCTACCCATTTTACAGGGGAAAAAACCAAGCCACAGAGGTATAAAATGCCTTGTTCTGGTCACTGTAGTAATTTCATTAGTTGAAAGTTCAGTTCTCATAAAGGTATGACCATGAACACACCTTACATTACATGCGTTTTACAAATCTTTAAAGGGACTTCAGCTACTTCACCTCTTGATTCTTATTAGAACCCAAAGGAGTAGACAGGTCCTGGGAAACCTCTTATGTTTCTACTTCTTCTTTAACCCTCACCTCATCAATCAGCGTATCTTGCCCACAGGTCATCTTAACACTATTTCTAAACTGATGCTTTGACTACTTCTAAAATCCAACATCTATTTCAATTGCCTAGGAAGTAAAATTAAGCACATATGTGCTGGAAAATGATGGCATGAAAAGAGTGACAGTGAGAACGGAAATAGTCAAATGGATATATTATAAAACCAAATGATTAAACTCTATGCCTGCTTGCACATGTAACAGAATTATTCTAGGGAAAGATACATTACAATGTAAAAATTATAATCTCTGTAATCTAATATTATTTTAATAAAGATAGAGATGGGGGAAGGAAATGTAAGAGGAGATGAGACTGACTGTGGTGGTGGCAGTGATAGATCTAAATTTCTACCCTTAACTTGCTGAGTGGGGTAGGGTGAGGACAGAAGGATAAAATGAGGACTACTCCTATGTTGAGGCACTGCCAGATACTAAATAAACAATAAAATCTCAGAAATTACATTAGAATGGCAGTGGCAAGTAGAGACAGAACTTTGAAAGGAAAAGAATACCCAGAAACAAAGGCAAGAATGTAAGAATTCAAACTATGTTAAAGGTGGCACTTCAAATCAGTGGGAAAAGAATAGATTACTTTTAAAATAAAGTTTGGACAACTGATTAACTATTTGGAAAAAGTTTAAGTGAGCTCTGTCCACATGATAAACATAAAAATAAATTTCTACTGGATAAGACAAATATCACTCAAGAAAGGTTTGTCTCTTGAATAAGGAGGGTCAGAAGAAGTATCAAAATGGAAAAAAATGAAGTGGATTCATTTCACTCCAAACATAAAAATCAGCTCCTGACAATATAAACTTACATGTAGAAGGAAAGATTCTAAAGCACATGAAAGAAAATATACAGGTAAGGACTTTTCAAACAAGACATTAAAGGGTAAACCATACAGAAAAAAACTGGTACATTTTAATATAGTAAAATCAAGAATGTTTTGAAAAGATATTGAATGAGTGAAAAGACAAATCAGAGAGTGGAGGGGTGGTTTGTAACATGTAAATAACATCTACAAATAAATAAGAAAAGATAAAGAAACATTAACAAAATGGGCATAAGCAGGATATTCACAAATGAGGAAACCTAGATGGCCAATTAAAAATGAAAAGATATACAACCTCATTAATAATAAGGGTAGTGTGAATTAAAACCACAATGAGATACCATGTAATAGTCTTCAGATTGGCAAAAATTTAAAAGTCAGATAATATAAATTCTGAGAATGATGTGAAACAGGAATAGCCATATGGCTCATCAAAATAATTCACATAACTACTTTTAGAAATAATTTGTTAACCCAGTAATTCTTCTCTTAAGTAAAGAATGTAGAGACATTCTTACATACAAGCACCAGGAAGAATAAGAGAATGTTCATTAGAAGCTTAAAATAGCAAGAACTAGAAAACACACCAGCAATGTTCATCAACAGTAAATGAGATAAGTAAATACAGGAGAATGAATTATTATTAAACATATAAACTGATGTGCAAAAAAAAAGCAAATTCCAGATAGCAAATAAATGTGATATAAGTGGAAGACAAAACCAAACAATAATAATAAATATATTATTTAGGAAGAATATATATTTATAACTTATAATGGAAAGCACAGGAACATTAACACAAAATTTATACACCTGAGGGGGAGAGACAGGGATGTGACTGGAGGAGGCACATAAGCATCTTCTAAGGTCATGGTAAGCTTCTTTTTCTTAAATTGAGTAGGTACTCTGGTGTTCATTTTATTATTTTTAAACTTCACATATTTGTTGTATATTTCATAATAAACATTTAAAATAGTCAAACAAATAAAACCATAAAAAGACAAGGTGAAAATATAAATGAATATTTAGCATAGTGCCTGAGAAGTACCAGACACTATGCTACATATTCACTCTTATTTTCTTAGTCACATATTGTGAATCCAACTAGAAAAGGATTTTATAATTTTTATCTTAAAATGAAGACAATAAATGGCTAAACTCCATTTCTGGTTCGAGATATATAATAAGCAACTAAACAAAACTCTGTATCTGATTTGAAAATCAAAATATTCTTTAGGTATTATTTTTTATAAATTAATGATTTTATTTCTAGGGTTAAACTTCCTAGTCAAACCATTTTTCCTTGAACACACATACCCTTTCTTGCTTCTGTGCCTCTGCTTACATAATTTCTTCTGCTGTGAACACCTTCCTCCCTTTCCCCTCTGCTTCCTTCCCTCAACTTCTTCTATCCTCCTTTGGTTCTGAGAACTTAAGATACATTTCAGGTATCACCTCACCAGGAAACTTCCCCCAGATCTTTCACTCTCACCCTGTGACTGGATTATGTCCCACCTGTGTCCCCAACCCAAGTCCTATCTGGAATCTAGTGCATTCCTCTATCACTGTGTCCACACGGTTATTACTGAGTTCCTACAGTTAAGAGTCATGTCTTACTGATCTTCATATTCCAAATGGGTAGCATAGTGTTGTTCAATAAATATTTGATGAACTATGTAAGAACTTATTGGTGGAGATACTTTTGTTTTTTTTAAACTTCTCAGAAAAATCATTTGGTTAGCATGCTAACAATTGAACCATAACCTTATCAAGGATAGCTGGTTGAGTTTGATGTGGATTGTTTTTGGCAATGAAATACAAAATACACCTATCTGCTCAGAGGCTGTAGTTTAGTGCTGATGCTATATTTAGTCATATAGTTGATCTCAGCCTCTTCTAACTCTATTCCCATATTCCCAATCAAACCCAGCCACATTTACATCTATTTAATCTACTAATGCACATAAGGCAACACGAAACACAAATTATAGACAGGACTCAAATCATTGGATTTATAATACAGTTATAAAATTTTTCTCATTTAGAAAGATACACTCTTTTGCTCACATACATTCTATTCAGAGGTGACAGAACTTGGAGCTAATGCATATTAGAGCATTTGAAAGACAAGCTAACTAAATGCAACCTTACCAATATTCTTAATCTTAAAATTAAATGTTATAATCTATTACCTCTCTAATTTAAAAATTTGCCATATAATGAAATACATTCAATGGGATTTTTGCCAGAGCATATTTACAAACAGAAATCCATTCAAATGCTTCAAGTGTTGGAGTTACTGTCTGCACTGTCTTTGTTAATAAGAACAGAAGTTATATCAGGTCTCAGTGGCAATGGTTAGTCTGATGATTGAAACAGTAACAGTATTTTCACAGCATAATAATGCCAACAATAAAAAAGTCTTAAGCAGCTTGATCTGGGCAATCTGCGCAATATACCACAATCTGAATTCACTCCCTTAAGCACAAAAATGAACCAGAGGCTCTAGTGTAAAGCAGATGATAAATCTATAAAAGACAACCTTGCTAAAGAGACTTTTATGCAGAAATTAACCATAAGCCCTTCTATTAACTAATTAGATGTCTACTTTGGAGAGCACATATATAACCTCAATTATTTCCTTAATTTGGAAAAGTGCTAAAAATTACACTAAATGTAATTTACAAGGTGGGAAAAAGAAGGTTATGATTACTTTTGCGTGTGTTAGTGTACACATGTTTGTTTTTGTACTGGTTCAGGGGAAGAGGGAGAGGGGAAGGGTGGGAGGGTCAGGAAGAGTTTTATAAAGGGGGGAACATTAAAGTTAGGTATTAATAGATATAGGACAAATACTCAGTTAAGAATGCATTAGAATTTGAACAGAGCCTAGTCAAATGTCCAATAATATTAGCTACTTCTCCATAATGTTCCACTTTTATGTGTTCAATTGACATTATGAAAAAAGTATTTTATTCCAAATGTGTAAAAATGACCATGATAAGCTAACTGGGTAATCTTTCTGGCCTAATTTTAAGATTTACATTAATGTAGGATATTGCAGTGTAACTGCTTTGATTTGTCCCCCAGAAGTAAGGGCCTGCAGTGATAAGCTCAGAAGATCTCCCACCTCTGACCAGTGAGAGAGGAGACGCCCCCTGCTGCAGAGCCTTTAGCTCTGGAGAAGGTAGGATCTTGGGAAGCTGCTGATCAAAAGACAGGCAAACCATTCTCCTTCCATAGGGCAAGGTGAATGTGGGCATGAAGCCAAGGGAAGCCCAGCAGGGACAAAAATTCCACAGAATGGGCGGTGGGAATAGAGCCCAGCATAACTAATTGGACTAGATGGATCATTGCAGTGGCTCAAATTATAGGATGACTGTGGTTTCATGACTGCCCTGAACTACACAGGGCAGTAAATCAGAAAACTACTCAACAAAGAGAGGAACCATGCTTAGATCTTTAAATACAGCATTTTCTATTACTAATCTTTCAAAATTTTTGAAATATTTCAGGTCAACAGGCAGCCATTGGCTGCATACTTTTAACTCAATGGTTGCTATTGCTACTTAAACTATTAATAAGATTTAATACCATGGTAATGTAACATCCTTTGTTATTTAAATACATTATAAAATATTTAAAATATTCTTTAAAATGTTTAAATATTTTTAGTTTGTTTTTCATAGTCTTATAAGAAATATTTATTTTCTCTAATCTGGTCTCTAGGGTCACATAGGCTTCTCTGTAAGAATGTCAGTTTTCCATTCTTGTCAGAGTAAAAGATTTATCACTCATGCCTTCATTTAACTACTATTTGGGTGACCATCATGTGCCTGACACTGTGGATACAAAGATGAATAAGATAGGGTGAGTACTTCATTAAGTGCAAGACAGAAGAACATTAGCAAGTAATTCCTAATATAGTGAAAAGTCAGCTAACTGAGGATAAAATAAGATACATGTACAAAGTACTTAGTACACAGTAAGTTCTCAAAACAGGGTATCATATACAATGAATTATTGATAAGATAATCTCTACCAGTATATAACAGTCCAAATGAAACAATCCATTTCAGCCTATAGATTCAATCACCAAATATTTACTCAATGCCTACTCTGTACCAGGCTGTGCTAAGCACTTGGGGCACATCAAAGACAAAACAAAGGTACCAGCCCTCTCAGAGCTTACGTTCTAACAGGAGAGACAGACAATAAAGAAAATTTAATGGATAATTAAATTCTATGATAGGTAAGAAAGGAGTAAGTGTTAAAGAAAAAGGAGGGCTGGGTATGTGGAATGAGGGGAGGGGTAAGCACGGCTGTAATTTTAATTGGGGGGGGTCAAGGTATACCTCTATTGAGATGATACTAGAGAAAATATGTCAAGGAGTTCAGGAAGTTAGCCACACATAGTGCTGGGAGCAGAATACTGTAGGCAGAGGAATAGCCAATGCAAAGACTGAAAGGCAGGAACATGCCTGGCTAGACTGGAATAAGTGAAGGAAATGAGATCAGAGAGCTAAGGAGAGGACAGTTCTCCCATGGCCATTGTCTAAGTAAAGCCAAATCTTAAAGTATAAGTCATTTAGTCCATTTATTCATCCAACAACCTTCTTGAGTATTATGTACGTCCAAAGCAACTTGTTAGATGTTACAGGGTAGAAAAGAGATTAACTCAGAATCTTTATCCTAATGAAGCTTAAAATAGTCCTCCATAGGGAATAACTTATATGAAAGCTTTTCTAGTGAAAACTAAAGTTGGGGTCATGATGGAGGACGAGTGTAAAGAATGAAGGCATGTGTATGAATGGAGATGAACACAGTTATTTTAGAATTAGAATGGAAGCTCCTCAGAAACTCTCCTACTTAAGCTACCTTATGTGAGATGTTCCAAAGATAACAAAAATTTGCAATAAAGAAGGACCTTCAAAGACTCACATCTTCATGATTTGTTCATCATTTTAATCCTTTTGAAGAAAGTTGCTTGGTTAGATGTTTTTCCAAAAATAACCATTTAAACCCACATAAGAAGGAACTAACAAACATCAATAATTTCATTAGCAATTAAGAAAATGTGAAAAAGTAAATAGAAAAAAAATGAAAACTACTTTTCATCAATTTCACATTATATCTCCTAAAGAATAAAATGCAAATGTCAGTGTTTTATGACGTATAAGTCTTTATTAAAAGGTTAGGCAGGTTATCATTAAATTGCATTATTTCTCCTAAATAAGGAATGAATATACCACAATTATAAAGTGAATATACCACAGATGATTTCATGGAGGAAGGGAAAGCAAAAGAAGGAAAGATTAGTTAAGGGACATTAAATGGTTCTGGCAGTTTTGAAATTCTCCTTATATGTTTAATTAGTTTCATCTAAGCTAAAAGTAGGTGTAAAACCATTTTAGCATCAAGAATAAATATCACTGTACTATTGAAAACTGAAATATTATAGTTATCAGAATGGATGAGAAACATCTACCAAAATAATTCCTTTAAAGTGCCCAAATTTTGAAGTGGTTTATAATATTTAATGAACAAATCATGTTTATAACATTATGTAAAATAATTTATATAAACAATTTGCATAAAATTGAGGTTCTCATTGCAATAATAAGTTAGATTTAATAAAGAAAATGTATATTACAGTTTTCAAACTTTAAAATTCAATGTGGTATATAATTGAATCTTCAAATACCTGAATTTTATTACCAAGAATGTATTAATAGTTGTAAAAGAACTTAGATTGCCCATTGAAAAATAAATTTTCCCCTTCTTGTACTCCTATAATGCATTGTACAAACTGCTTCAAAATATTTACCACAATCTACCCAATATCAAAGTTGCTTATAGAATATTTCAGCCTCCCCACTAGTTGGGAGTGAGCCTCTGGAGACTAGGGATTCTGGCTTTTCCACCGCTATATCTCACAAAGGGCTAGAGCAAGTATGATGTTTTATAAATTGTGCTCAACTGAATTGAAATGTGAAGAGATCCATTCCCAGCGGTGCCACTCAACAGGACAGATTTCCTTCAGTTTCAAGATACATCTGACATCCTGATATGTTGTCCTGGCTAATTTCATATGTCTTGAGTAGAAATTATATGTTCCATTCTCCTCCCATCTTTTTATCTTTAACATCTACCACTTGGGACACTTGAAGGTGTGCTAACAGAATGCAACCTTTAACTGATATTGTACTTTCATCATACTATTAGTTATTTCAGTTATCTTGAAAGTGCCAAAAGAAAATTTAAAAGTAAAAGGCATTATGCAAACAATTAGGACACTTAGGGGCTAAACACCTCTATTTAATCCAATCATTTGGTCATTACTTCCTAGATTTACCATCTAGGTTTAGCATCTAGAGATCAATGTCTTCTCAATAACATAACATCTAGCACTGGAGGGAATTCAAACCTGCTCTCTATCTGCTTTGGCAAATAAAAGAACACAACTGACTACAATGACGTGTAGGTAAATAAGTATTTGTTGAGGGGTCACCACTTGCCAGAGTAGGCAGGTAGTGTTCATTAAATTTGTGAAGTCAAATATGGAGTAAAATGTAAGGAAAACAATAAACCTCCACATCACCTCTACTAGGGCTATCCCATACGGACCCACAGTATACACATTGCACAACTCTAGGGGGTGCGAGATAATAATTATGTCTCCTTAGAGTTGTGCAACGAGGCAGCCCTGTCTCATACCATATTTCATCCATCTAAGACACCATAAATTCTAAAAGGTACCACTGTTTTATGTACCATTAAGAGAAAAAAAAGCCACCAAATAATCTATGGTATGCCATTAATTTTTAAGATGCATCCCAAATTCAGAGATGTTAAAATGTGATAAAAGGTTTTAAAATCAATGAAAAAAGATGATAATCTGAGCAATCTTCAACTGACTGAGCTATATATGCACAAATAATAGCCCTTCTTTTATGGCATTTTTATATATGCAGTCTGCACAAGAATTCTGAGGGAATTTTTTTCACTCTCCTGTGTGAAATTGAAACAAAGAACATTAGGAGTGAATGAAGTATAGTTAACACCATAAATCACATCTATTTTCAAATTTATATTCTTCCTCATAGATCTTAAAATCAATTATTCTAAGAATACTGTTTTCAACTAACTTTCAGGTTTAAATCTAAATTACTTAAAGATCACCTATGCCTTCCCCTGCCTAACCATCTAAACACACACACATCCTTTTTTCTCCCCCCACCCCTTCAACCCCATCAGCTACTGAGACAAAGTCCAGGAACCCACTTCCAAATATGAATGGAAGGGAAAAAACCTGGTTCTAAGAAGAAAATTTCAATAACTAGAAGGGCAAATGGAAAATCAAGGTTCTAGTACCAGCTTTGTCATTAATAATATAGGCCCTAAGGGGAAAAAAAATAGCATAATCTAGAGCAAAATACATAATTTCTCTTAATCTCGATTTTTCACATCTACATTTAGAAATAATTAACTTGGTATGTCTCTAAAAACTACCTATCAAGTTTCAAATATTATCTTTTGGCAATATTACCTGGTAGAATCCTTGTCATATAAAGTAATGTTCTTCCTAAATGTATTCTTTATATAAAACAGTAAACAAATGTAGGCTAAATGGCTTGCACAAACTTCTTTTAATATGGAAAGAATATGACTCACTGTCAAAAATTTAGAACAGTAACACTGCAAAAACCCCAAGTTGTTCTTCTCAATAATGTGACTAAAACAGATTTTAGTTTCGGTACCATATTTACTTAATCTAGCAGTGTGAAACCCTAATTCTAATGTTAAACTTTTATATAACGGTTCAAAGTTTTTTTAAAAAAACATAAACCATTATGTAGCTTTGGAAATTACTAGTATTATTATCACTCTAGCAGAAACATGAAACTTTGGCCCAGAATGTTTAAAAGATTTTCTAAAGGAAAAACAGTGACTGTTAAAAAATGTCAAATTATTTTAGAATAAAATATAAAAATACCCTGAATGATAAAAGTCCTGTAATGTTTCTTCTAATCACCTCCTGTGGAAAAAAGAATTTTTCTGAAATTTCACAGAGAAACACCAAATTGGACATTCAGTAAGCTAAACTAAAGCTTTTAGGAAAACAAATTCAGGTATAAGAATCATTTTTAAGACAAACAGAAATTAGGGAAGTCTTAGTATAGGACCATTAAGATTAATATTCAAGGCTAATTTTATCTTTTGTTTTCATGGGTTCCTTAAAAAAGTGGCTAATTAAACTTATAATCTATTATTTTTCAAGGAAAAAAATCAATGTTTTATTCCTTTAGTATTAAATTAGTAAAAAATAACGTTAAGAATAAAGTCAATATTATATAAATATGAAATAAAATTGATACATAGGACATTTTAAGCAGTAATCCCATGCTCCAACAAGTAAATCTAAACATACAATTTCATAGTTTACAAATTCACATATGTAATTCAAATTGAAAATGAGAGGAGTCTATAATGGATGTATTCAAGTTACTCAGTAAACACGCTACATTGCCCAGCTATGTTACACACGAGAGATGCATACAGAAGTGCTGAGATCCACTGGCAAAGCCAGCGTGTGCACATGTTAAAACACCGAAGCGGGATGGTGGGAGAGGAGGAGGGTTGCTACATGCTGCTTGGCTTTGAACAGGCAAACTTACCTAAAGATAAGCTGAAATCAGGGGAGGGGTAAGAAAAAGATCACCTGTAGTAAACAAAGCACTTTTGAGTCAACTATACAAGCTGATCCAGGCTTTCCCTTACCCTCACCTGCAATTAACTCCAAACTCCTTTGCTGTCAAGCAGCTCACACACTGCAGATGGACACTTTTAGATTTAGGCAAAAATAATGGGTGAGGGTGTCTTCCTCTTCAGGCGACAATGTGAGTTGAAAATTCTACCCCCAATATTATCTACTCATTTCAATCCTCTAACAACGGTCTTTGAATAAATTGTTGCTTGTGGGAAATATTACCTCATATCCCAGCAACTGCCTTGCATTCCTAGCAAGACCCATTTCTCCCTTCACTCATATTTTTCACATACACACAGAGAAACCTTAGAGGAGAACCATTTGTAGGAAATGTTCACTATTGGCAATGTAGTATCGTGGGGAAAACATAGGCTTTGCAGTCAGATAGACTCGGGCTCAAACCTTGGTTTAGTTACTCCAACTAGGTATATAACCATGAGTAAGTCTAGGTCTCTGAGTCTCACTTTACATATTTGTAAAGTCAGGGTAATACATGAGACAATTAATGAGGACTACATGAACAAACAAACAATGATAAATACTTCTAACTAAACAAATAGATGCACAAGGGCCCTAGCTAGCAGGGAAGGAGTTGGAGACATAGGGTCTTAAATTGCCCCCTCTTCCCAAGAAGGGGATAGAAGTTGTGAACGTGATCAGTCAGTCATGATCAAAACCAAAAATAAGCATGGTGAATCCAACTGTATTTTAGACAGTTACTCTCAAATGCTATCTTAGACAAAAAACAAGAGGAACCCAATTTGGAGAATTACGGAGACAATGGCTTCAGAAATGGAGAGAGAGTCAATGACAGAAGCAACTGGATTGTATATCGAGAATATTACAATGATTCTATCTAATATTTACTGAGTGAATATTCTGTGCAAAACCCTGTACACATGTTGCCAGACACCAGCACCCAGTTCTTAACTACTCCAGAATCTGTCTAATGTAAAGTTAAGGTAAACAGAAAACAGGAGGACAGTACCAGTAACAGAAAGATAGTACCAGTAAAGAATGAGTAGAATATGGTGATAAATTAGATCCCAGCTGGATAGGAGGGATAAAATCTGAGCTCTCCTGGGAAGCAAGAAGCCACACATTTTAGGGAAGAGGAGGGAATGAAATTTGTAGTTGCTAAAACCCAAAACGGGCGTGTGATTCTTCAGGGCCTTTCATTGTTGGGGAAGAGCAGTAAAAAACACATTCTAAAGCCTCAAATTCCACTGGCCTGGTCACTGTGGACTTGACATCTTAGTTTCAATGAAGGGAGGTTGGCACGGGATGGAGAACACGTGAAGCACTCTACACAAAGTGCTCGCTGAATCCAGCTGAGAAGAGTTCAAACTGGATAGTACCAAATGCCTTAAAAAACCAGTCCTCATCTGTTTTCTATTTTGGCTTACACAGCTGCTTATCTTGTTCTAGTTTCATACTGCCTAATACATCAACTGAAAAATGGTTCTTATTCTAGTCTAAGCTGCTTTCTTTCATTGCTTCTATGTTCAACTCCAGAAAAGAGATGTAGACCAGCAGTTCTAGAAATGTGGTCTGCAAACCTGTGACAGTTCCAGGGACCCTTTCAGGGTGGGTACATAATAAAACTAAGACATTATTTGTCTTTTTCACTTATTTGTGTTGCTATTTGCATTAATAATTGAAAAGCAGTGGAGAATAAAACTGCTGTGACTTAGCACAGATCACAGCAGTGATACTAAACTCTGTAGCAGTCATTGTATTATTTACTGCCACACACTCACAGGAAAAAAAAAGTTTGCTTTAAAAATGTTGATAAAGCATTAAAAAATTACTTTTATTACATCTCAACCCCTGAGCATATGTCTGGTTAATATTCTGAGTGATGAACGAGAAGGTAAGCATAAAGCACCAGCAAACCAAACTATGTTGAGATGGTTGTCTGGATGAAAACTAGTTGTGCAGCTGATTGAGTTGTGAGCTAAAGTAGCCACTTTTTTAATGGAACACCATTTTCACTTGTAAGACAGAAGCAAACTACGATTCAGATTTGGGTATTTGGAAGCCGTTTTCTTGAAAGTGAAGAAAGCCTGAGTTTAAAGAAAACAGCTGACAGTATTTGCTGCTAATGATAAAAACTGAGCTTTCATGCTAAAATTAGAATTTTGGGAAACTTGTATCTTCCCTGATAACTTTGATGGTTTTTCAATTCTTAAAAGCATTATGAATGTGATTGGTAGTATAGTAATAGACAGGAATTCTTTTTAACTACATAGTAAAATATGTCAACATTTGGAAGATCTGCATAACTCAAACAATTTTTTCCAAATGACCAATATGTGATATCATAAAATTATTCATAGGTAAGAGATCTATTCAAAGTACAAGACTGACCAACAGATTTTCATAAAACAGAGTATGAAATGGTCATTAATGTGTTTTAGATTCACACTGCAACTGATCTTGCTGATTGTTGTTGTAGCATCAAAGAAGAATAAATATAATTATCTGAAAAAGCTTTTAAAATACTCCTTCCTTTTACAATTGCATATCTGTGTGAAGCCAAATTTTCTTCATAAATGTCAATAAAGACAACATATCGCAAGATACATGGAGAAATTCAGCTGTCTTTTATTAAGCCAGACATTAGAGAGACTTTTTTTTAAGTGCCAGACATCTCACTATGTGTTGTTTGTTTTGGAAAATTTAATCATTTCTCATAAAAAGATACTATCTATGTTATCATATAATGGGTCTGTTATTATTACTTTAAAATAAATTGTTAAAAATTTCTCAGGTTTAATTTTTTATGGTAAATAACAGCAGATATAACCCCTATAAACAAAAACCCTTTAGTGACCTTAATAATGTTTAAGCATTTGTAAAGGAGTTCCTGAAATCAAAAGGTTTAAGCAGCACTGATTATAAACCAATTGGAAAAGATGACATTTGGCCATAATTCTCCCCATATTTCCTAAGGAAAGAGGGTAGGGAGGGAAGAGAAAGAAAAGGGGATATACTGAATAGCAGGTATCCCACTGGCTGTTTTCATACACATTAATTTATCTCATTTATTCCATACAACAGCCAAATAGCTATGATTATCCCTATTTTACAGATGAAAAAACTGAAACACAGAGAGGAGCTGTGACCTGCCTGAAGTCACAGCTTGTAAGTGACAGAATTAAGGTTGCAGCATGCATCTCTTTGATTCTGAAGTTCTTATTCTTTCCACTATAGTATATTTAGGGCAGAATCCTCTCACTAACACTCTCCAAAGGCCAATCAAAATCCCTAAATGCAGAGCTTTGGTCCTTACTATAATTTCTGTTCTAAATCTAAAGGTCTAATTATCTTCCTTATTTCTAATTCATTTTGACTTGTTTTTACCACATCCAAAGAACGCTTGGTACACTTAATAATGGCTGGTAGTTGAATTTAAAGAACAATGTACTAATTTTCTGAGTGTTAGCATTCTTCAGACATAATATACATAGTCTCAGTTCTTTCAACTTCATGCTAGTCAATATCAAAGAGTAGATTTATATAGTGAAAGGTCTGTCTGTTTTCTTTGTAGGTTCATGTAAGCAAGCATTTATTCAAATACGCATTCATCAAATATTTATTAAAATCTACTGTGTTTACTAGGCTTTGGTAACATGAAACATGAAAATACAAACATTAATTTCTGATGATCTGAAAGAGAACTATGTATGGCCTTTCAACGCTTTAAAATTAAACAATATTATGGCTACTTTCTCTGTAACTAGGTTTGATCACAGTTTCCCTTTTAAATGAAAATCTTCAAATGAAAAGACTAAGGTATGCTTTAGTGAATATTAAATGATTATATCTTAATATTGCTTTATTGCATTAGAAAATACAAGTAGAAATAATAGTGGTCTACCTGCAGGAAGGATGCATTCCAGCTTACTTTCTACCACGTTAAAAACAAAGTGAATGTTTTGAGGAAGGGTGAAAACTCCTTTCAGGGGGAAATATACTGAGAAGTCTAAGTTTAGCCACAGACCTAAGCCACATTTTCCAGGTGAACTATATCAATTAGCAAAGCTGATGTTTTTACCTCTTGTCTGATTCCTATGCTGTACTGCTCATTGGGTTCCAAACCCAAGAGAGTAGGGCAGCGGTATTATTTCTCATACAAGGTACAGAAAGTTGCAAAAGGACCTTGAGAATTGAATTCTTTCTCAATTGATTCTGAACTTGAGAGGAGACAAGGTGTTTTTTTATTGGCCTGGAAGTTCCAAGACTGTGTGCCAGATACTATGTTCCCTTTACATATATTATTATCATTCCATTTTTCACACAAAACTGAGGCATAAGGAAGTTAATGTATTTCAGGTGACCCTATGTTAAGTGGAAGAGCTAAGATTCAAGTTCAGGTCCATCAGACTCTGCACTTTGAATCTCATCTCCATATTATCTCTCTTTGGGCATGATTCTGAATGTTATTCAGACACTAAAAACAGGAAATAAAAATAGTTATTATCACAATCTGCATTTAATGACTACAGGTTTTAAGTTTATTTGGAAAAATGTAGATGTCTTAGAATGCAGAAAATGTTTAAAATAATACATTCTTGTGTTGATTATTAAGGTACTAGCTAAGTATATTCATTTTTATTTCCAGTTATATTTTAAAAGGTTTTGGACTAAGGGGAAAAAAAAGGAAGACAGAAAAAAAATGTAGTGTGATTGGGGTATTCAGTTTCTGAGGGAAGCAAAATTCAGTATGAACAGCAGCAGCCCCTGGTGGTCTAAGGGGAAAAAATAGTGTATCTATAATTATGGGGGTTGAAATATGTTTTTAAAAAGAATATATGTACATATTTAGCCATTTGACTCAGTTCTCAACCCAACACATTAAAAAACAGATGCTTTAAAAAATGATCTGTTGGCAAGATGCTTGTTAAAATTTTATCAGTTGAAATATTAAAATTCATTATGAATTAATTAACACATTATATAAAAATAAAATGTTTTTGTTTCATCATTTTACAAAGTATTATAACCAGTGGTGATTAACACTGGGAATTTTGTGTGTCTTGATATGTGTTGCTCAAAAAGAAACTAAATTTATAGGATTACCACTAAATTGATGACATTTTCTGTCTTCACTCTTGAATTCAGTTGGCAGATGTTTTTGAGAACAAAAAATTCCATCTTATTACAAAACATATTAAGCAGGTTTTCCTGCCAGGCATGTCTGACATGATGTTTATTGCCTAGACCAAATCAATCCCCTTAATAAGCCATAATATATGCCAGGAAGTACATTATTTCATAGTTAAGGAAAGTTGTCACATGAAAGAGTAAGTACTTTGATCTCTCAAGCTCTGCTCCTAATGCATCAGAAATGTGCTACATAATCCAATAGTTAGTCATATCTATTTATACTCATTTAGTAAATAAAATAAAATTATACTTTGCTAATCTTAAAGTTCTAGGCCTGGATTCTACTTTGCTTCTGCTGGTGTATACTAGATATTTGCAAAAAATTCAAGGGAGATTTTGGCTATTTACTGGATGCCAGAAAAAGAAAATTCAGATACTTGAATATTGTAGGAAAGTAAAATGGTTTCAGAGGTTAAACAGTCATTGATTTCAATATAAACAGATTGAATCTGGTTGTTAAATCACTAGACAGAAACGACTCCAGTGGCATTAGTACATAGAAGAAGAGGTACAGAGGAGAAGAAAGGATATTTATCAGCCTTCACCAATATTTTGGCCATAGCCCAAGTCAGAATATCCAAAACATATTTTCTAAAGGAAAGCCTCAGTTTATCAGAGTTGGCTGTTTCTGAACAATTGCAAAGATTCACAGGAACGCTGAAAAAAATCAGTCAGAAAACTAGACACCAAGTATCTCACGATTAAGGAATAAGTTTTTTGATGGATGTCAACAAGCAATCAATCCATAAACACTTGAGTATCATTAGTGTGTGATGCCAGGCTTTGCCAAGGTTCCTGTTCTCTAAATGTCTCTTCCACATTTGGATATTTCCTTCTGGGGCCATGTGAGTTCCTTTTCCCCTCCACTTCTAGTATATATATATTTATCTTAATGTTCTGGGTCTAATCCCTCTTCTTTACTTCCTATCACTACAGCCCACAACTAAGTCTCTTAGGGAAGAGTAATTCAAGCAGTTCCAACCCAATATAACTTAGATCAGCATCAAGTCACTTTTGCCTATATTCCACCTACTTACTATGTATTTACTGTAAAGTTCCTTTAACTGATCTTTTTTAGTCTGAACACTTGTCTTCTTATGCTCCAGTTTGATACCAGAATAACCCTCACTTCTATGCTGCAGGTCACATCTAAGTTATCTCTAGACTAAGACATAGTCTTTTTGCTTTGGTCTCCTTCCAGGGGATTGGATCCTAGTGAGTGGGTTTAGTATCAGTTCCTGAATCTCTCACAGTATGCACTGTACTATTATAAAAACGGGATCATATCTATTTATTCTTAAGGATTGACGTGCAATTCCAAAATCTATAAAGCATCTCAAAGATCTAAAGGATTGTGGGGATACAGTGGAAAGGTCTGAAAGATAAATTGGTAATAATATTATGAGACAAAATACAAGAGCTATCTCAAAATGCAATTGATAAATTCCATGTAAGCTAACTAATCATAACAACTTTCAAGAATCTTAATAAGGAGAGGTCACTGATTATGATGTGAGTGGATGAAGGAGATTTCAGCTAGGCACTACAACATGGATAGAATTTGGATTAAGGTAGAGAAAAGAAAGTAAAGTTACAGACCCCATAAAGCACAAAGTGCATACGGGGTAGAGCAAGTACAGCAAGAGCCTGGTTGTACTCTTATAAGCAAGTGTGTAAAACAGAAATACTAATAGGTCAGCATGAAATATTTCCATGTTCATCCATAATTTTAGCACCATGATGATATAGCTAAAAACGAAAATAGGATATCTCACTTTTATATATTCAGATGCAAATGTCTAGATCAATCAAGGTATAAAAGAAATCTTGGCAAACTGGTTGTTAATTCTCTAAATGTCTTAGTTACTGGATTGGGTCGGGGACTGATAATGTAATTTTTCTTTGTTTTGGTTTGTGTGAATGTTTCCTCATCAAAAATCAAGTAGAATACTTTAATAATAACAAGACATATTAGAAAAAGCAGAAGTAGTTTGGGGTTTTAATCCTGGCTCTACCATCTTATTTATCAAATAAAAATTTATTGTGAAGGCTCTGTTCTACAAATATTTATTATGATGCCTCTGTTCTAGGCTCTAGGTTACAGCAATGAGCAAAATAGACTAAGTCACTACCCCAGGGACCTTACATTAAGAGCTACGTGATCTTGGGAAGTTTACGAAGTTTTGACTCTCAGTCTCCTCATCTATAAAACTGGATCAATATTATTGATCCTATTAAAAGAGAATATATTTGTATAGTATTTTATGTTATTAATTTATTTATATAGCATAAATATACTATATCTAAATTGTTTATAGACATTTAAAAGTATCTATTAAATGATAACTGGTCAAAATCTATATAATCATAAAATGCAGTTTACTATATCATATCATGCTTTTATTATAATTGGTTTAATATTCATATTTCAGATACATATTTTATTTTCAACCAGTTAGAACAATGTGGTAAAGAGGAAAGAGAGCAAGAATCTACAGTAATCAGAAGTCTTGGTTTTAACACTTACTTCCACTATTTACTAGTTACACAATCCTAGACAAAAATGTACATCTGTGCATCAGTTTCCTTAACTATAAAATTAAGGATGAAATTATTTGATCTACTTACTTCATGGGGTTGTTCCAATTAATAGATGATTGATTTCAAAATGTAATTTATACAAATAAAAGTTAACCTATCCCCATCACATACATGCTCTGTGTCTGAAAATTACAAACACTTGTTATTTGGAGACACGCAGAGGAAAAGGGGGTACTAGGAGTCACTTCCTGAGTGGATCAAAATTGCCTAAGAATGAAGGTACCTTACACAAATCAGCCATTCTTCTCTTTCCCACTACAGGATCATGCCTTAGTATCTAGAAGTATGTTCAAAGAGTATCAGCTTAAGTCTGCTATTTTGCACAATTCTGGATGATTTTAAGAGAAAGGCTGTTTATTAAGAAAAACAACCACTTCATAACTAAAACTATCATGTATAAAGCTGTGTTATCTACATGAGTTTATTTTTATCTTTTAGTATTTTCAATGAAAACCTTGACTAATGAGTAAAATGAGACAAGAAAGAAAGAGGAGATCTTAATGAAGCAACATAAAAAGATTTTCCCCCCTTGGTGTAAGAAAAAAATAGATGCAGGCATAAACAAAACAGATGTGAAAACAGAATAAAGAAAATGAACACATACAAGAGAACAAAAGAAGATCAAAGCAATGGTGACATGATAAAGAGAAAATAGAAAAGAAGAAATAAAATAAAACTTACAAAACAGATGTCAGAAATAGACGCTTACTCTGAACATATCATAGGCAAATAAAAGAAACTGTTTAAGACGAAATGAAAAACTTAATACACAAAATCACTTTTTGTTTGCACTTTACATAAGCAAGTGAATACTCAATGATTTGTATATTTCAAAAACTTATACAATTCATTTTGGAATCTAGATATCAGGGGTAATTTTTTTTACTCTGTCTTAAGACCCTGGTTGACAGACTGGATCATATTAATGAGGACGCTCAGGACAACCGATAGAGAAGAAGGTGACATCATGACCCTGATGCAGTCATGGGGAAGAAAGGCGGTAACAGAACTACACAGAAGAGCAAGCTACTTATGGATTCCAAATCTAATCACTGTTTTTGTTTTTCAAACAATATGTTTAATAATGAGACGCTATTTAGAAATTTCAATATTATAATCTAACTTTTGCTTGACTCATTTTATGACATGCTTTAGGTATTCTTGGTCCAGATACAATTTTCTGGATGTTGAGAATTTATATGCTGCTTAACCATCATAATTCACTCAACAGACTGATCTATAATCAAATGAATGTTTGGAGTACAGTTTACAAAAGTATAGTGATGAGTAAATTAAGGAAAGTAACTTAGAAGGTTATATATTTCACCTCAGAAGTGGTATGAAATAATTTATTAAAGAGCTTTTAAAGTAAATGTAAAATAGCTCTAGTTGAATAACTAAAACTTTAATACTATCTTACAGTATAACTTGTAAATTGTTAATCTGTCTATATTTAAATGTTCTGAATTGCTCACTTTTGAAGAACATAATCAATTTACTGTTTTACTTACCCAATAGCATTTCTGACGTGCTTTACTATTAAACTATATTTCTGGCATCAATAATAAGGGCTTTGAAAATTGCTTGAATCCATCTCATATACACAACACACAGTGTGTATATCAAGCAGAATGTGTCAAAGGGCAAGTAAAATTGTTTGTGCCCCCTACAGAATTAGAACTCCTTGGGCAGCACTGCTATAACGATCCCATGCTGCTAGCATTACAAAGTGCAAAGGTTCACTGGTTAAGAAAAGAGCAAAGGACAGAGTTCCCTCATTACACTATCCCTAAACTATTCTCGCTTAAATATTTAGTAAGATATTAATTACTCTTCCTCTCTCCATCAGCCTTCAGAAGATGAGCTGAGACACTGTGGATGGATGGTTGCTCGTAGGAAAACAATACATTAAAACTATCACCACCCAAGATGAAGACTGATGTTTTGTACAGTGTATTATTAATTGCTTTTGAGACTTAAATAAAATATCACATTGAAATAAGAATGATGCATTTTGTAACGGCATAAAAAACAAAACATTTCATTCAAATAACACCCTTGGTAAATAAATCATTAAAAATTTAAAAATTAACGGTTCATTTTAAAAAATTAAACAAAATAATTTATAGAAAATAAATCATAAAGTAAAGGGAATAATGAAATAAAGTAATGATCTTATGTATTACTTACTCGGATGTACAACTGCATCATTTCTTTTTCTCTTTGGGGGTTACGATACTTCTCATAGAAATCACGTCGCTTCTTTGTTTCTTTAGAGACTTTATCTTTTCTTTCCCTCTTTTCTGCTGGTTCATCTGCACTTTCAGAAGATGACTGTACATGTATCCTCGGCTTTTCTACTTCAATATAGTTTTCATTGGGATTCAGTACTATTACTCCATATCCTTCCTGTTTTGAAAGCACAAAAGGCAGCATAATTTAATCTTAGAAACCACTTCCGTTCATAAAAACGTTCTTAAAATCTCATAGTAAGTGATTTAATATAGTTTCATGTTCACGAAAATATTTCTTTATAAAAGATTATAGTTTTAATTTTTCCGACACAAACTGATTTAAAATTATTTGCCTGTATTGTGTGTGTAAATAAGCATAGATTATAAGATCAAAAAGACATAATTGTAACATTAAAACCATAAGGCTTAAATGAAAAAAAAAAAGTACTTCAGATCTCCCAGAACCCCAAAAGTGATCGAAATAAACTATCAAATAATAAGTACACTTTCAAGCCACATTAATATTTATAATACATATTTTGAAAATATAACTTCTTTGAAATTGAAGTTTATAATTCTAATCACATTTTCTTGGATTTTCATTCCTCTACAATTGCAGTTTAATGAGTATTTTTTACTTGTTTGAACTTAGAAAAGAATAAGCAATTAATAAGAAGTAAACAGTCTACAAATTTCCATCTTTATTATCAGGAGCACAAAATGTCTACCTGTGCATCTTGGATTTTTTCATCTCTCTTTTTCAGGAAGGCACACAAATCATAAAACCAAATAAACCAATCTCTTACTATAATGTACGCAAGCAATTCTTTAATCCTGAAATTTCTTTCATTTTTCAACTACCATAAAATTTTCTCTCTATTAAGGACTAGTACCAGGAAACAAATTCCAATGTTTAAAACACAGCTTATTGAGCTATTAAACCTCTTTTTAAGTTTTTAAAACATGTTTTTTCCTGTCTGACTTAATTCTAGCAAGGCAAATATTTCTATGGTTATAATTAAGGAAACTTTCGGCATTTATATTATGTTATAACTGATGAAATAATCTAACCATGAGAAAAAGGAGAGGGCTAAACAATTACCACTGACAAGCATGTGCAACAAAATTTTTGAAGCTATTGATACCTTGTCTTTTCTATTCAATTCTGTACTGTGGGTGTCCCAATTTTGTCTTGTAAAATCTTGTAAGGTCATACATAAAATATGTATTATATTATGTATAAAAATATAAGAGCTATGAAAAATAAAGCTTAAAAACTCATCCTTAAAAAAAAAAAAACACATCTTTTTTCAAAGCTACAACTGTAGAATCCTATGTCAGGTTTAAAGTTTAATTCTTTTCTGCCAAACCAAATATAAGATGATTTTAAAACTGGGAGCAGTAATACTAAGTCAATATTAGCATAGACTCAATTATCTTATTTTAAATATGCTACATTGCTACACATCGTTGGCTTTTTTAATAGTTGATTTCACAGACTACATACAACTACAACTTCATTGGGATTGTTTCAATTTCTCCCCCAATCAGCTAATATTATTGTATAAAACCACGATATTGTTTGGAGATTTTTAAGATCATTAAAGTTTCAATTTAGTCATAGGACTGTTAATTAAGATATAGATGTTTTACATCCCTAAAAACGATATAATAATATCTACCAAACTGATTAACAAAATATCACATATTCCTCGACACATGTTCAAATAAAAGTTTTAGATAAATGTGTCTTTTATGAAAGGCTTGTAAAACACTTTACAAATTTTTAAATTTAAATGTTCTACATCAGAGCACAAGAGAAGGTTTTTTTTTTTTAAAGTTTCTTAGCCGGTAAGTCAAAGTTTCACCATACCAACAAAAGATATTTTATTTGGTTCTGCTTTATTCTAATCTGTATAGCTATTCAAAAGTCTTGTAATTCATTGTGATCACTGTCAGGTAGACATATTGTCACTTGGTGATTTTCTACAGTTGGACACACTTGACTAGTTATTAAAATCACATTTGAAGGAAGTTCCTACCCCTCTTCCTTGTACCTCTTACAACTTTTCACGCCCTTCTCAAATTTCAGCTATAACTTCTCCTCCCACCAAAAGTAAGTTAAAGAACACTGTTGCACTCTGCTAAACAGGGTGAAATAGAGGCATTCAGTACACTGTCTCTGGTGTAAGGAACATAGTCAAAAAAGGTCACCATAGGCCAAAAAGAAAATTGCCTCCTTACTAGATTCTGTACCGTGAGTAAGTGGTCTCCTGCCATGTTTCTTCCCTGCCTTCTCTCAGTGAATTGAACTTTAAACACACACACAAACACACACACACACACACAGCCTCTCATACATACAAGAGTTAGAGTTAGCAAGATCAAAATAGAATCTTAGAGGCCTTAGAGATGAAAATAGAGATATATTACATTTTAATGATAATATGAAAAATTTCAAACTCAAAGTAACAAAGTGGGACTTTAATAAATTGACAGAACATGCACATCATCTTTGCATAATGAATAAACTCCAAATAAAAGTAAACTCTATAAACAAAATTTATAGTCACCAAAAATGACAAAACTATTACCCTAGTTAATACCTTAATCACTAGAAATAACAGCTTCATAATATCAGGTTGACTTGAGCAGAAGTTTTTACTCCTATTTTTGGAAATCATGGATTGAAAAATTATTGTGCCTACTTGATTTTAAATGAACTCTGAAGTTTGATATGTCCCATCTAAATAAGTATAAAAACCAGAAACACATAAATTATCAAAGAAGCAGTCTTTGTCTAAGTTATCGATTATGTAACTGAAAATTACATGACTCATTTGTTCAATTTTATAAAGACACAATGTCAATTTTTCACCAAGGCATCAACAGATGAAAAATGATTCTGTTTTAAAATCACCACTATATAAATCACTTAAATATTTTTTATCATTTAGATTTCAACAGCAAATGTAACTCTTTAAACATCTGATTTATTTGCAAAATATTTTATCATTTAGATATTTCACACCTCCAGTTTAATTAATGGAATAACAATCAGAAATATTCAGGAACATTTTCTGCTGAAGCTAATTTTAATAAATGCCTTTGTTGCAAATTCAATTACCATTCCATAAAAAAACTTACATTTTTCAATTAAAATTTTCCAGATAAATTAATTAATGCAATATTCACAGAGACCATTCATAACCATTTTATAATGAGTAAGAAAAACCAGGGCAACAAAATAAAGTTAACTACCTCACCCAAAGATATGTAGTCAAACTTTTCTTTTCCTCCTTCTCTGTCACATATAAACATTGCCTACAAAATCCTTTTATGTAATAAAGCTACAAAGATTTTTGCCATGTCAACATTAATATATGGAAACTAAGGAGTCAGAGCAATCAAAGTAAATAAAACAGACAACATACCAGTAGTTAAATTTAACTATTTTAAGTAGAATGACATCAATTTATATGTTAAAAATCAGAATAAATAGCATTTTAAAAATTAATTCTTTCTATTCCCAGTAACTCAATCAGTACACACAGAAATAAGAGAGAGCCTAGTTTGACCTTTAACAAATGTACGCATAAAGTTTTACAAAACTACTCTATAAAATCAGGCATCAAATATAATATCATAAAAGAACTGTGTAGTGCCACGCTAGTAAGACCTCCATAATTCATGCTTAGAATAGAACATTAAACATTTTATATTGAAGTATTCCTTTTAATGTAATTATTCCTTAAGCATGCTAAACTTCTACTAAGATGAAAAGTTAGGTCATTTCAAATATACGTGGAAACTTCTGTTCTCTTTACAAGATAAAATGATCAGACTGATTATCTAACATTTTACAACTAAATAAATAAAACTTCTGGCATCTTTCATAATGATTCACTCAAATCAATTCCAATATCCAACATTTCAAGAGACAAAGTATACATAAAGTTGTTGATTAACTCTTTTGTTCGATCACACAGTCTAGTAGAAGATCAAGAAGGTGATCAAGAGGACAGATGTTGGTAAAAGTAAGCTTTATCTGTTTAATTTACCTCATGCTATTTTTCTACCCGTTTATAGCTATAACTGTAGTTTCACGATCAGACCTGTGTTTTATAAGGTATAAGCCATGGGATCTTAATCAGAAACCCTCAAAATTCTATTGCTAGATGTAGCATTTTATTCAGCACAAGTGCTTGCTGCGATTTAAGCAGAATACATAAGCCTCCTTTACTTTGAAGTCTATAGATGCACTTACTAATAAATGATAGTTCATGTATCATTCAATCAACAAATGATGGCTTAGGTCAGAGACCTAACACAGATAAGTGATGCCAAACACAAAGAACCAAAGAGGAGACCTTGCTTAATAAAATCAGTCCAAAAATGTTACTTATCAAGAAGATTGTACAAATAAATAAAATGTTAAAAAGCCTGGCCAGAAACAGAATGTACTTTTGATCCCAAATGAAACCTTGCTAAAACTTAAGATTTATCCAAGTTAATTTGCCTATTAATTACCAATTACAAGGAAAATGGAAAATAGGAGCAAATTCTACATCTTCTCAAATCTCTTATGGTTGGCTAAATAAAAAATCAGCTGAAAGTCCTCAGCTTTGCATATTAACCTGCAGTACTGCAAAGCCACATGTGACCAAAGAGGTCAGGGGCCAGAGTAGAATCCTTTGACCTATGGAATTATCAGTTTTGGTCTTCAGGCAAGGCTCCGTAAGAGATCATTTTACACAGATTTATCAATCACATTTTTCAACATCAGCATTCTATCTGCTTGGTTTGAAAGAAGATAGGTGCTCATCCTCAAGGGAAATGAAACCCAAAGTGTTTTATCTATAAACTACATCAATCCATGGTTAAAATGGACAAACCACTGTCCATTCATCTTTTCTGAAAGATGTATGTTGTGTTTATTCTTATCTTTTTCACAAGAAGGGTATGTATATGTCACTGTTGCAACATCCTAGGTGCAACAGTGAGATGAGGTCATGACAACCAATCAGAAGTCACTAGTGAAGCGTTAAAGTAAACATAGCTGTTGGAGCTGCAGCTCTGCTTGAAAAATGCCCCTCCATTATTTCAGCAATTTTCTCAAGACGTGACCTGGGACTGAAACGCTTGAAATGTCACTTGACTCCGTTTTGTGCTTCTTCCCAATTGCATTTAGGTAACAGCACCCTGATAATATTTTATAAAATGTCATGACCGTGCTTCGACTTGTAGCTCCCTAAATGCTAACGTTGTGTTCCATGGTATAAAAACACCAAAATGTGAACCAACATAGATTATCCCAGTAAGTTTCCAACTTCAAATAGCTCATCAAGTTAGTCAGTAAAAGAAAACATGCCACAAAAAGTTTTCAGAGGACCACCTGTTGTCTATTATTTTTACATAGCACTTACTCATAAATCATAACACAGGGTAATTAATCAAGCTGTCAAAGAGAAGGTCAAAGGTTATATGGTAGAGTCAGAAGGTCATGCATGGGCTGATAGAGGTCAGGGTCACACTGCATTCCTCATTATCAAGTTGGGATGAGAGACGGCCCAAGCAAACAAAAGTGAAAGCAGATGGAGAAGTGAGTGGATAAAAAAAAAAAAAAAGAAAATTTCACCAACAAAAAGAAAAGTGAAAGAAGACTGTCAGCTGCCTTCAAGTAGAGAATAGAAGAGAAAAGAAATACACTGAAATGTGCTCAATGGAGCTCAAGAACATAAAGAAACTACAGTTTTATTAATTAAATAAGTTGAACATAACTTTTCTTGGCCATTTTATTAGTGCTTATGAAGCAATATTAGAAAATATATGTTTGCCATCTCTATACCTTCCCTAGCTAGTGTGCCCAAAATAAATTAAGGTAAAGGCAAAGAGTTCCAAGGATAAAGTTCGATTACAAAAAAGAAACCTTTATAATAAGAGGGTTCTTTTCCCTTTAATATTGTTTCAGGGTTACAACATAGATGCAAATCGTTTTAAGCCATAGGACAGACAATTTTTGAGTATGTTACACAAACACAAATGCATCATAAAAGTCCTTTTGAATAACAAAACAGTTATAAAATATTCTATTATTACGCTGGCCTGAATTAGATGCAGAATACTGTGCAAAATTAGCTGTCACCCTTTGCTCAAAATCTTTGTTAATCTCATTTTGAATGTTTGCAGCTTTATCAACACATGCATCAATGTCAGCTCCTTGGTTACTGAACCGCTGTAGTTGGAAGAAGATATAATTAAAATGTTTTGGCACAGAAAAGGTGAAATTGTATCTTCCCTTGTTCCCTTAGGAGTCTGTAAAACATGAAGGATATATTGACAAACACACACCCTTGTCTCTGGTTCTGACATCAGGTCATCTAAGTGTTATTTATTTTAAAACATTCACTTTGCACTTACTCATATCATCACCTGCTCTGTTTCTAACTTTTCCTATGTTTTAGAACATTATATTCTAAACATCACAAATTTCTCTTCTAATCATCAATATCTTACTTATTAAAGTATTCTGTAAATGTACAATAGCAGCATAAAAAAACATTTACCACTCATTACGAAGAACAGAAATATGATTTAATACTACAGCATTATAAAACCTTTTATATTCTTTGCTTCCCATTTTCATAAAAAGACACAAACATACACACACACATTTCTACATTAAACTAAAAAGAAGTAACAAGTTACAACTGTTGCCCCGTCAAGGACAAATCAAAATCCCTAAGTGGATACAGGGAACCATATGGACACACCTCCTTTATTACATGTTCCCAAGCTGACTTGGATGGACAAATTTATCTAATGAAATGTACTGTTCTGCATGCTAGCTATGCCTTTATGGTTTAAAGCCCTTAATGTTCTCCTAACTTCCTATCAAAATCTATTATAAAATTGTGTAAATTTTATAGCTATAGAAGGTAGGCAACATGGTCTTTCAGAATATCGCTTTTGACCAAATCGCATACCATACAAACACAGGCTTAAGTTTCCAAGTTACTCTTAAAATCTGCTTAAGAATTATGGTACATAAATAATTTTATCTTAAAATATGTCACCTTTCTCTTTCTTTCCCCAATTAAGATATTATGTATAAAATATTTTTGTCTTTTCAAGAATATATCAGTGCTTTGCTTGTGGTTCTAGAGTACACTTGCAAGCATGAGGACATAATGAAAGATCCCAAGTAGTCACTGGGTCAATAATGCATTAAACACTGATTTCATACAACAAATATTTAATAAGCAGCTACTATCTACCAAGCACTGTGCTACATACTGCGCTATACTCATGGGCTACTTTTCATTTTAAGATATTTCCACTCTAGAAAATTCCAAATCAGAATTAAGTACAAATTCCAAAAGTGTCTCCATGAAGTCGTTTTATTCTTCAAGAGGAAGAGAACTATGAAAAGGAAAAAAAGCACTATAAAATATTTCTAACACCAGTCTAGCTAGGCTTTCAAGGGTGAGTAATCATAAATGGTAAGCTATGTTTGTGGTTTGTGTTGTAAGTATTATTTTAACTTACTCCAACACAATGAAAATGCGCTGCTTGGGTGTGTGTGTGTGTGCATGCACATTGTAGATACAGTCAGATATTTTAACAAGTAAAATCATTTCATAATCCAAAGG